>NC_137189.1:23005257-23180257 GCF_960531495.2 Zeus faber
CACAGTCATGTGCAGAGCTGCCCCCACGCCTGTACGTCACAGCCTGCAAAACAGCTTATTTGTGAGTTATACGGTGATGTAGTTATTAGAAAAGTAAACAGACAATCTTTTCTGCCTAAAGAAACCTTTATGGTTGCGTACATCAGCGTTTTCATGGACAAGGTGACTGAACAAGGCTGCACAGACGCCGTTATAAAAGAGGCAAAAAAATCTGGTGGAAACGATAATATTATTTATTCTAAATGTTAAGGGAAAATAATGAGTGTAGGTAGCACTGGTTAGTGTACTTGCTCTTTGGGTAGAAATATTTGACAGTGGAACACCGTCCAACTTTCTACTTTCTATAGGGTTGTGGACTGAACGGCCGCAATGAGTAAATGCATGTTTTCCCGGTGCTGCCATAATAGCATACATAGTCAGAATGTACCGTACACGTTAACAGTTGAATTTTAAAACCATTTATTTACATAATAAACATCTAGCCATTTGTACTCAGATGTCAATTATGGTCTGAAAGATCTACGAGAAGTCTAGTAATTTAGGTCTGTGAAAGTATGGAATTTTGAAATGGAAAATCTTTAGGAACCAACTCATAATATCTGAATGAATTTAAAATCCCATGTTAAAGAAGGGGTAATCACACTGAACTCTATGGTAACGCAAAGTCTGATGTCAGACTAACATATCCTCGAATATTTTTAGACCTCATATGGTGAGAAACATAAAATCATATCCTCGATCTCTCTCAATAGACAAAAATGAAATTACACATAATGACTGAATCGTAATTTCATGACCATACCTTTTTGACTCTTTCAATCGTAAAATGAGAGCTAATCCCGTTTTCAGCTTTCATCTGTGACTGGTTACTGATGCCTCTGCACACGTACTGTTGTTCTTTCTTTCTAGTGGTTTGAGTCGTCCAAGATACACGCTGCAGCGCTGATCGTGGGGCAGCTGTGCGAGAGCCCCAGTCACTGGAATTCTGCCATGCCTCTGGACCAGTGGCTGAAAGAACAGGGCATCCCGGGTCTGGAAGGTCAGGGCACTTGCTTCTGTCGTCTATTTAACCATCAAATTATTTAGTTTGATCTATGGCAACTGTGGAATTGATGTATCTGGGCATGGATGTGCTATGCTGGAGGTTTTGGAAAAGATATTATTTGTCAATTCACTTCTGAAACCCCTCTAACCCCTTATTTTACTTCACCCTCTTCAGGTGTTGACACCCGCCGTCTGACTAAGAAGATCCGTGAAAAGGGCACCATGCTCGGCAAGCTTGTGGTCGACGGCACTCCTGAATCCAGTGTCTCCTTTGACAACCCCGACCAGAGAAACCTTGTCCAGGAAGTATCCATGAAGGTAAATGCATTTTGAAGTGGAGCCGGCGCGGCCCCCATCCTCGCAAAAGGAGAGAGAGATTAAACAGAGAATCCACGATTTTCAGGGACATCTGATTTGACATGCTTGAAGAGCGTCCCTCTTTCCGCTTCTAACGTCCCCGCATATAAGCACAGAGTGCAGAATCGGGAACTTTTCGGACTGTTGTATATATTTAAATGTGTATATAATATATATTTATATTTTTTTAATAATAATAATAATAATAATAAAAAAATATATATTGTTAGAATCTACATATGGTAATAACAAATCGATTAAAAAAAAAATAAAAAATAAAAATAAAAAAATCTCATACCGTGGTGACATTTTGGCCTTATCGTTCAGCCCTATAGTGAAGAGCCTTTAAAATGAAGTAGACTGACTACTAAACTACCTGGTTTAGTAGTTGGTCGTTGTAATTTTAAAACCCTTTTCTGAAACTGAATAGGAAAACTAAAAGATCGCAAAAGGGAATTCTAGCTCTGACTAATTTCCTGCTCCAGTACTGGGCTTCATGTAGTTGTTAAAACTCTTGTTGTCCCTGTCCCCCTTTGATAAAAATCTCTGGGCTGTTTTGAGGAAGTGAGTAATTAAGTGAAATCTTGGTAAAGGGCACCACAAAGAAAATAATCGTATCTGAATTACATTGCGTTAAATTTCTTGTCGAGGTCTTTCATGCTTGTCTAATCTATTGAATGGACACCATCTCAACTACACATCTCTCCCACATCTCTCCCAGGAGCCCAGGGTGTTTAACCCTGACGGGAATCCCCGGATCACGGCAGTGGACTGCGGCATTAAATACAACCAGATCCGCTGCCTGGTGAAGAGAGGGGCTCGTGTCACAGTTGTGCCCTGGGACCACCCTCTGGACAGCACAGGTCAGAAGCACAGGCTGCTAGAGGAGCCTAGTGAATATGTCTGCCTGTGTCTCTCTCTATATATATCTTAATAATCCTCTAACTGATTCATGTGTGTATCTGTCTTTATGTCTTATCAAAAATCTCCTTTCACAATCTATCTGCCTCTTTCTGTCTCCATCTCTATCGCGCTGTGTAACTTTCTCTGTCTAGCCAACTCTGTCCATCTGTCTAGCCCTCCGTCTAACTTTCTTTCTCGCTAACAGAGTCTGTCTATCTTATCTGTTTTATGGCTGTATCTGTCTCCCTCGTTATTACTTATGTCTCACCATCTATGGCTATATTACCAACTGTCTGTTTCTATTTCTCCACCCAGGCCTGCACTCAATTATTATTATTATTGAATTTCAGAATTTGATGGCCTTTTCATCAGTAATGGCCCAGGCGACCCCCAGTTCTGCCAGGCCACCATAGACAACGTGAAGAAGGTGGTGTGTGTGGAGCGGCCCAAGCCGTTATTCGGTATCTGCCTGGGACACCAGCTCCTCTCCTTGGTCATCGGTGCCAAGACCTACAAGATGAAGTTCGTAACCAACTAGCCCAGCACACACTACGCTGAGCCCATAATCTCACTTGTCAAGCATCTAGTTTCTGCCCTGGTTGAGTTGTACAGATTAAACCCTATCTCCTGAACTTGTAAACATGTATTTTCCTATCTAGGTTCACAACTGATTTTCATCATCTTGGTGATGCCATTTCGTAGATGTTCTAGTACAAATTTGGAGAAAAGATCACAAACTCATTTGACCCCTCTCTCTCTTAGTCTCTTTTGGAGCGTTGTGGTGTGAAATGTGAATTTTTGCTGCTCTCAGCAGTCTGGGCTCTCCTTTTTCTTTTCTTTTTTCCCAAGCTGCACGAAGCCTCGAGTTGTGGGACCGTCAGGGTTTGTTATGATAACAGGACGCGCAGAGCCATTTTCCAGGAGAACTCAGGCTTTGTTTCTGTATTTGAGAGTCCAGGGATTGGTGTGAAAGTCTGGTCGAGACTGGAGCATTCCTTTGAGCCTGGCGGAATTTTCCAAGGCCACATGCATGGCTGCAGTCGGTCGGCAGGTACAGGTTCACAAGGGTACAGACAGGACTGGTCACAGAGTTTAGTTGTGAGGAGCTCCAGGACCTCACTGAATCACGCCAGGTGTCTTTCTACTGAAGAACCAAACATTCGATCAATTGTCAGGGAAGATAAGAAATTCAAAGGGCCGAAGATCTGTGGATTTCCAGTCTACGGCTGTTTTTCAATTCAACAAATATTCTTTGCGTAACATAGTTTTCATGAAGCGAGACCTGTCTAGAGCTCCTTTCCCGCTTGCTCTGAAAGACGTAAATCCGCTGTTAATGTTACATATTGGTGTAATGTGAGGAAAGGAGCCGATGTCGCTGTTCCGTAAAAGTTGTTCCATAAATGTTCCCGCTCTCGACCTATCATTTGCGGGAAAATTCCGTTACCGCTGTGAATGGAAGTGTCTGTTTGACTGGAAGCAGTAACATTGCCGGGAGAAGCACATAAAGTAGGGGTTGATCTGAATGCCAGGAAAGCATAAATAATGGGTTTTAAGAATATTTATTTTGTGCAAATATTTCAAAAGTTATTTTTTTTTTCCGGGAAGAAAAAAAAAAAAACATTCTGAAAAATGGCCGGTCTGAACTGTGGTGCTCGGCTGCAAAGACAAGAAGCTGAAACACGTCCAGTCTCTAAGGAGACAGATTTTTAGGTTTGTTAAAAGGCCACTCAGACCCTAGTTGTGTCTTTTCGAGTTAGGGATGGGAAGGGGCACTACATGGTAAACGTAAAGTGCGAGTGCAGTGCTTGCCCGCCCACTGCACTGGAGCGAGGAGCCTCAGAGGGAACGAGCGGACAGGGAGAGGTAGACCAGGTGGAGAACATTCCTTATCCGGAGGCAGAGAGCGTAGGACAGGTTGAAAATGAAAATTTTTATTTTATTTTATTTTTATCCAGTGATGTTATGGATTCCATGTGGTAAAGAGGCTTTTGTTTATGGTGGAAAATAAAAACCTCAACTTCTTTAACATGTTTTACCTGATGCATCATGAGTTAAATGACATCTATTCAGATCCACGACCACTGCAATGATGCATAATTATGATGGGGAATAAAAAGGTTCCCTCAAAAACCACTCTACGTTGTTCCATATACTTATTCCATCACATCTTCTTTTCTTCTCCCAGGTATGGTAACAGAGGCCACAACCAGCCGTGCATCCACAAGGGCACCGACCGATGCTTCATCACAAGTCAGAACCACGGCTTCGCTGTTGACCCCAGCACCCTCCCCCCGGACTGGGACGTTCTTTTCACAAACGCCAACGACCAGACCAGCGAGGGCATTGTGCACAACACGCAGCCTCTGTTCAGGTATCAGGGCAGACACACACGTTTGGTTGGACACGTTGGTTCCATACTGTTCCATATGCACTTGTTGCGTTCCCTAAGGAGAAATAAAACCTGCAGGTGTAATGTAACTGACCTTCTTGTTTGGTATAAATTATTTTTATTTGGTGCCATTTGGTGGTGGCATTTTTTCTTTTTTTGGTTAAAATATAAGTTTATATATAAAACCTTCAGATTTCATGTGAAGAAAGTCATATTTTCATTTAAATATTTGTACATTTTAGTTTATTTGTTTATAGGTTTATAAAATCCATTAATATTGTGAAGGCAGTTTTCTGTTGATTTACAAAGTGCAATAAAATAGTTTCCCAAAATGGGAGACAATAGTGATCACAATATTGAATTAATTAATATTCAAATAATCGTGACTATGATTTTACCCATAATCGTGCAGCCCTACTATGATAATTAAATTTAGCAATTAATCCACCGTTCACATGCGTGCCGAACCGTGGGGGCGATCCTTACAGCTCAACTATATTCCGTTACACCACTAATAACTATTATCACGGTAGTTTGTTTTTTTCGCGAGGTACCATTTTCATATACAAGGAATTTGTTCTGGTGAAGTTTTGATTTTTGGTCACATTATACATTTCTGAACAAAATATAAATTTTCAAAGCCAAAATTTCTGTCTTTTGTCCAGCATTTCTAATCACAACTTGTCCTTGCACTGATATTTTCACAAAATATGAGAATCCACGTTATTCCCCCACTCTTCTAGAGTATCTCTGTGTCTTGGGATGTTAAAGTATCTTTAATTTCTAAATGCTCCCAAAAAGTTGATGGGGTTGATGTTTACTTTGTTTCAAAACAGGCCTGTTTTAGCATCATTGTCCAGATGCAAAAAAAAAAGTGTGTCAAACTGGTATTAAAGGGCATCGAGCACCCACAGGGGGGAAATGCAGAGGGAGACGGGGGCCTAAAGCGCACCCTGATCGCTCCATCGCCATGTGCAATTTGTGCCGTGTCTCCTTCTCCCTCTGCATTTTTCTGGTGGCTCCTTGACCTTCTCTGTGGGTGTTTGGTACAGGTCGTATCCCCGCGGGTCTCGGACAGTCCGCCATTTTCTGCTTTCTCGCTTCAGCTTTGTTTTTCTTCAAACGGACATGATGTCACTTTTCTCATAGATTTCAACAATAAAAGCGGTAACTTCTTTCCACCTTCACGTAGACTAAAATGAAGCATTTTAATTATAGATTCAGGCATTAAAACTCTTATTTAAAAAAAAAAAAAAAAAAAAAAAAAGGGTGAATGGATTATTTTATTTTTTTCTTCCACCCCTAATTGCCATAGGAATACACTATCATCATGGGTACTCTTTTAAAACCCATCAGGCCTTCCTCTGTTTCTACATATTCTATATTTGGTCCATGACTCAAATATAGTATAAAATTGTGAATTGGTTTCCATTTTAATATTGTATAAAACAAGAGCAAATTAAAAATGTTTGTATACATTGTTCAGCCCAAATTTGAATGAATAAGACTATTTCAGAACTTTATGCAGATATGTGTTGTGTGAGTAAGACAGTCAGATATGTTTCAACTTCACACTAGTGTTGCTCAGAATTTACAAGATTGTAAACTTGTATGATAATACTTAACTGAGTAAAAACTTAAATGATGGAAAAAAAGCACAGGCATAGTTTTGATGTTGAAATTTTGGACCCCACTATATTTTACCAGTATGGAGCTCTGACAGTGTGGTTCACTTTTATGATACATTTGGAGCTGGGTGTCATCAAAAAAATGTCCCTGGCTTACAGGACTTTAAAATAAATGTTTTTCACTTTCAGTTTTTTTATACCATACAGTAAATACTAATGTACAGGTCAATGCTGTCAATACAATTTGATTGATACCATAACTTTTTTAAGTTTCTGTTCTAGACCCTACAAATATCCCATGCATGGCACCATATGTTCTGTTATGTTATGAATTGTGATAGGAAAAAATGGTTTTATAATACAAAGCGTATAATAATATACTAACCATTTCGCCCTCTTATGTCTTTCTGTATCAAATCGGATATGCATTATTACTGATTTGCGTTATTTCTTTGTTTTGCATGGGAAGATTGTTGATTGTTTCTGTTGGGAACATTCCTTACACTTGTCATTGTTTAAAAAATTTTTTTTTTTACCCCCATCCCCCCCACCACCACCACACACAGCGTGCAGTTCCACCCAGAGCACATGGCCGGTCCCACTGATCTGGTCAGCCTCTTTGACGTCTTCATTGACACTGTCAGACAGCACAAGGAGGGCGACACAGGCCCATCTGGTAAAGGCTACTGTTCCCAGACCCCAATATGTTTGCATTTCCCTGATTTAAAGGTGGTTGAACTTGGCATGTTGGCGGTCCCTCATGTCGTGAGACACAAACAACTGCTTTCATTTTGCTATTATTCCCATAAGAATTGCATTGTTTTAAACTTTTTACATCATTGCAATTTGTTAGACTATTAGGGTTTGTAAGACTATTTGTGGTCTTGAAAGCTTGTTCTATTCCCTCTGCTTTTACTGGTGATAGAAATCACCATTTTTGCCATAAAACAGACTTATGTGTAGCTTTCACATTCAGAGAGAAAACAAACATCCATGTGACTCCAGGAATTTAATCCTAACACAGTGAAGCAACGCCTTATCAAGCACCTAACTTACGTCGGTGCTCCCACGCCCAAGGAGTTTGTGCGGCCCAGAAAGGTCCTCATCCTTGGCTCTGGAGGGCTTTCCATCGGTCAGGCTGGAGAATTTGATTACTCTGGGTCCCAGGTACGTCCACAGAGATTGTTTGCAGTCATAGCAGCTTTTCTTTATAGTTCAGTTCAGATAAATATTAAGGCTGAATGATTTGTGTGTGTGTGTGTGTGTGTGTGTGTGTGTGTGTGTGTGTGTGTGTGTGTGTGTGTGTGTGTGTGTGTGTGTGTGTGTGTGTGTGTGTGTGTGTGTGTGTGTGTGTGTGTGTGTGTGTGTGTGTGTGTGCGCGCGCGCGCGCGCCACCCACAAATATTCCAGGTATTGATTAATAATGTATGCACATACTGAATTTGGTTTTCTTATTGTATGGTTGTATTTTATGCTGAAGTATGTTTAAAATAAATAAATGACCTCCAGGCTATCAAAGCTCTGAAAGAGGAGAACATCCAGACTGTCTTGATCAACCCCAACATCGCTACCGTGCAGACCTCCAAGGGACTGGCCGATAAGGTCTACTTCCTGCCCATCACAGCGGAATATGTCACTCAGGTGAGGACGAGCTCCAGTTGACTGTAATTGGCAAACCATACAGTTTGGTTAGTCACCGATAAGACTAACTAAATAGAAATATATGTGCGTTATTTATCCATGGGGGGAAATCTCAAGTATATAAGTATAAAGATAAACATCATCTTATTTACCTGAAGCACACACAAAATGTAGTGACTCTGCTGAATTTTTCCTGAATTCCACATTGGGTTTTTTTCTTAGGCTTTTTTTATTCAAGAACAGAAGAACACTTTAAGGACAGATTTGTGAATTAGTGTTTGTAGGAAAAGGGAATTTCAAATGCAAATTCCAAGGTTGCAGTGTAACTGATCAAGTGTCGGCAAACTCCCTCTCCACGATAGGTGATAAAGAACGAGCGTCCCGACGGCGTTCTGCTAACATTCGGTGGCCAGACGGCACTCAACTGCGGTGTGGAGCTGACCAAGCTGGGCATCCTGGACAAGTACAATGTGCAGGTGCTGGGCACTCCGGTAGCCTCCATCGAGATGACTGAGGACAGGAAGGTCTTTGTGGAGAAGATGGAGGAGATCAATGAGCACGTGGCCCCCAGCGAGGCTGCAATATCTGTGGAGCAGGTGTGTGTGTGTGTGTGTGTGAGAAGTGTGTGTGGGAGAAGTGTGTTTCAATATGATCCCAATTGGCCAGGTTATTATTCAGTCAAACATGTTTGATTAGTCTTTCCAAAATCTTTTGGTATGTGTGTCAAAGCCTCAAATCGCAATGGCAATTTTCAACAATCAATGAGATTGTGCACCTGCACAATGGCAAAGCCAAAGAAAGCGGCAAGTGTTGACTTCTGAAATGGAGGAGTTCCTTGTGGGTCATGAGTGTCTTATTAGTATATGTCGGCGCTGCGAGTTCGCTGCACAAACAACCACAGTAGCAAGTTGAGCACCATCCATGTTTGTTTAGGTGTCCAAATATCGCGAGATATTTTGCCTCTCACGAGAAGGTAAATTCTCGTGAGTGCTGGAGTACCACAGAACTGAATTTGTGCTCCTCAAAGACAGCAATTATTATGTGTGCGCGCAAAACACACTAAAAATCTGCAAATGTCACTCGTTGAAAGTGCACTGCTCAGTCTTTCCAATGTCATTCACGTTTGGCAAAAATTGTGTAATGTGGCCCCAGCTTCAGACAGGGGTTCTCAACATTTGTTGGTGTCCCAAGATGATTGCAACAGCAATTGGCGTGTGACAGATTTTCTACTTTATTTTCTTTTATTATTGTTTTGGAGCCAGTAACACTTGGTGTATGCGTTACAATTCACATTTAGGCCAAATACGCAAAAAATTGAGGCTAAATAAGAATCTTTCTTACTGTACTTTCGAAATTGCATTACTGGTCAAAGAGCAGGTATTCCACATTGGGTATTAGGTAACTTTCACCTGAATTTGAGCATTTGATAGGCTACTTATATAATGTCCTTTGAAGCAGTGACTATAATATTCACATAATGATTTTCCCATCTCATATGCACGCAAATCAAGTAATGTATAAGTTATGTAATTATTCTGTTTTTCAATATATGCTCAGTTTCTTTGCTTCTGTGGGAATCTTTAGTATTCAGTGTTCACTAGTATTTAATATTCTTTGAATAAACTCTTTGCACAAGGTCTAATTAATTTATTTCCTTTCCCAGGCAGTGGCTGCGGCAGAGCGCCTCGGATACCCGGTCTTGGTGCGCTCGGCGTTCGCGCTGGGTGGCCTGGGCTCAGGCTTCGCCAACAACCGTGAGGAGCTGACGGCACTAGTCACCTCGGCCTTCGCCCACACCTCACAGGTCCTGGTGGACAAGTCGCTGAAGGGCTGGAAGGAGATAGAGTATGAGGTGGTGCGGGATGCGTACGACAACTGCATCACGGTGAGTGAGCCGAGAGAGAGGATCTTAATAGAGATGGACCGATCCAATATCAGTTTCGGGTGCCGATCCAAATGCCATTCCATTGCTTGCGCTGGACCATAAACAAGAAATTTAAATTTGAATAGAATTTGAACACTAAATAAAAAAAAAATAAAAAAAAAGAACGCTGACATTTTTATTGGATCGTGTATTTTTTTAAATAATTTATTTATAAATGTTTTGACTAACGTTAGCGAAACAATTCAAATGATGAGCAATATAGTTCAATATAAGTTCATCTAGTTTGTTGCACAGTGAACGCTCATTGGTGAAAAATATTCCTGGTAGATATGCCAAGTCCAGGTTGGGGGAGATGCGAGAATACACCGACGCATCTCGCTCTCCACTGGTGTTTCACTGTGTACCAGGGGGAGAGTGCCTTCGACCAAAATGTCCATTAATTCCACAGATGTGGTGACAAAATTAGGGAAATATCACTGACCGAATGTTATGTAATGTCGGAATAGTTCTGATGTTTCCAACCACCGGCTCGCGAACTGTGCTGGGCTGTGGGGCATTTACCACCAGGCCATAAGACTTTATCAGGAGAGATCTGCAATCTACTCTGCAGTGGAGCAGCAGCAAGAAACTGATAAAATAAATACATCTAGAGTTTCTATTTGCATTGTTTGGAGAAAAGATCGCTCTGATTGGAACTGCGGAACCATGCGCACTGAAATTGACATGCAAGGCAACACACTCATATTTTTTCCATCTTAACTGGATTACTGATAAATGCTTTGGTAATAAATAGACAACTTACAGAAATGAATGTGCTGTTTTATTTTTAAGGAAAAAGTCACAAAGCGAATTAGTGCTTTAACAGGAAAAAATCAAGTTAAATAGTGCTTTTTTTGAAACGGACACCAAATGATAAATAAACAAATGTAAACCAGGGCTGAACTATTTAGAAAAATAATAGAATTGTGATTGCTTGTTTTAAGTTCCTTATCTTCTGTATTATTAACTAAACACAAGCAATAAATATTTCTGTAGTATGACGACATTGGATACAGTCGTATCTTATAAACTGCTCTTTCTTGTAGGCCAGGCCTACTTGAGATTAATTGATATGAATAACATATCTTTATTTAACTATTGAATTGTAAAAAGAAAAGCTTCAATCACAGTAGAATATTGACTGATTTGACTTTAAGCCGATCTTTGTTCCGATCATGGGCAGCCCGTCGCTGGCGCGATCATTAGTACTGTCGGAGAGGGAGACAAGTGTGAAAATTATGCCACGATCGCTTGCCCTCTGCAGACCCACTATCTCGTCTACAGGAAGAGCTGGCCCTGAACAGCCCTATTGGTTCGATTGTGTTACATAAAAAAGGCAGTTATTTATTTTTCATCAGACGGTGAAATTTGCATTCCATTACTGTGGCAGTTTCTTACCACACGCCACCCAAGTGGTGTTTTCAGGACCCTCCGGCACAGAGACACAGACGATGTTGTAGACATAGTGAGGGCTGATGTTGTATTCCTTTAAAACCGCAATAGTTTCTTGGCAAATAAGACATACAGCCTTTGACAGGACTTCAGTAAAGGAAAGTATTTAGTTGTCCATTCCTTATTAAACCCTCGGCACTCACTGTGGACTTTTATTTTCTTTGGCCCACTCATTGTTGCAGATGGGTTCAGAGTAGTAGCAGACTAATAACAGAGAGTAGCTTGGGCTCCGCAAAATCAAGTCACTGTGCCTAATGCGCCACCCGGTGAAACGCCAGGCATTACAGGTCAAGGTCAAATGAATGCAGTCATAATTATGAATTCTGTACCAATCTTCAGCGGGCCGGATTAAAAAGATCAACGGGCCGGATGTGGCACCCGGGCCCTAGTTTGCCCACCCCTGTCCTATACAATAACTTATGAAATAAACAGTGGACCAGAAAGATGAACTGAAGATCGAAATGGTGATGCACAATGAGCTTGAAATTAAATAAGAGCCTTAACAGTGAACAAATTGTTGGAAATAAGCCTATAAACCCCCAAATCCACAGTAAACATACACTTCTGCAGAATTCATACATTTCTTTAAATTGATGAGTAATACAGTCTGATGGTGGCAGGCAGACGATGCCTCCTGTCTGTGGTTGTATCCGCCTGTTGCTGAAGGAGCTTCTCTGCTCTGCCACAGTGTCATGTAGCTGGTGGGAGGGGTTCTCCATGACCGCTTATAGTTTGGTCCTAATAAGATCTTGTGAAACAACGTCATTAAAAGTCTGCAGTTCTTTTTGAAAAGGGACTTATTTCACTGTAAGAAATATTAACTTGTAAGTGTCTAAGATATTTTCTCGAGCTAGCTGAATAATCTTACACAGTTCTCGGACAGTTAATGGATTTTCTCTCTTGTACATTTCTTTTTTAAATGTAATGTTTACAATGTATGGACCAAAGCATAGCTTGATGGAACAGTTTGTCATAAAATGAAAGCTGGGTTATTGCTGAAATATTTTAAAGCAAAAATGTTTGCATTTCTTTTATAAATGAATATTGAAACGTTTCTGACGTTGTAACATTTTCAGAGCTTTTTGGTTCAGCTTTTTGGTGTATCTCAAGGTAAAATGGAAGAAACTCAAACAGACCTTGACTAAGCACAGCTATGTCGTGTTAGGTGTGCAACATGGAGAACATCGATCCTCTGGGAATCCACACGGGGGAGTCCATCGTCGTGGCTCCCAGCCAGACGCTCAACGACTACGAGTACAACATGCTTAGGAACACGGCCATCAAGGTCATCCGGCACCTTGGCATCGTGGGAGAGTGCAACATCCAGTACGCGCTCAGCCCTGAGTCGGAGCAGGTAGAGATATTAAATACACAAGCAATACATCTTTAAATGAAAATCAAAGTTGAACTGGTTATAACAATGAAAGTCATTTAAACAAGTCACCACGGATTCATACACTAACGGTCAAAAGTTTTAGAAAGTTTTTTTTTTTTCCTATACCGCAGTTACATGTCTCAATGTACTCTGAAATTTTAGAATAGAACAAATAAACAATTGGAGATAAATTCATGAAACTGACTGTTCACTTGCTATCTAATACATCCCAACCTTTGGTGCCATTGGAATAGGATGAGCAATGTTATTCACTTCACCTGTTTATGGTTTTAATGTTGGTGTGGGCGGTGTAAATACTACATCCTGCAGTGTTGGTGTGGGCGGCGTAAATACTACTTCCTGCAGTGCAACATTGCCCAAATAATTGCACGGTCTGTTCCAACACTTATTTTATACAGACAGAGGTTTTGTAGGTATACAACAAAGGTTGGGACACCTGTCGGAATTGTTTGCATCAACTTTCAAGGCTTAGTTTACTTATATTGCTCCACAACAGCTGTAAGTTGTCAACCCATTACATGTTCCCCGATAAGCAAGCGCTCTCTCTCGCTCTCTCTGTCTCTCTCTCTCTGTCTCTCTCTCTGTCTCTGTCTCTGTCTCTGTCTCTCTGTGTGTGTGTTTTTAGTGAATATTCTTTCAGTTGTTGAGATGATTTAAGGTGGAGAAGTTTCTTGTAAAAAAACAAAAAAAAAAAAACTAGATGACTTTGACCATTTAAACTAGATAAACACACACTTTTGGGGCTTGGAAAAATTCACCTCACCCTTCAGGCCTTTCTTTATAAAGGTTTGTGCCAGTACAAGTAGAGATTTATTTAGTAGAAGTGAAACAGTGGCTTATTGCAAATTGTTGTTAAAAATATATTTTTATTTTACGATCTTCAACAATGTTTAAATGTGAAAGTGTAAAAGTTCCTCTGCTTTTAAAAAGGGGATTTATATGCCATTCAGATTTGGAAGCTTTTTTGTGTATTGTACACACACACAGTAAATGTTGGCTGTTTTTTGTTTTTTCTCCCCCCCCCCCCCCCCCCCCCCCTTCCTGTAGTACTACATTATCGAGGTGAATGCCCGTCTGTCTCGGAGCTCGGCGTTGGCCAGTAAGGCTACAGGGTACCCTCTTGCTTATGTGGCTGCTAAACTTGGCCTGGGGATTCCCTTGCCTCTCCTCAAGTAAGTCTTAACATTTTACTCTACCAAACAGACACCACGATTGATTTTGATCTGAGGCAGGAAACTAAATTAACTGCGTGCACTCATAGTTTATCCAGATGGCTTAACGACTTGGTCAATTAAAAAAATGTGTTTGTTCTAGGAACTCAGTGACCAACTCAACCACGGCAAACTTTGAACCTAGTCTGGACTACTGCGTGGTTAAGGTGCCCCGCTGGGACCTCAGCAAGTTCCTCAGGGTGTCCACGAAGATAGGCAGCTCCATGAAGAGTGTTGGTAATGGCATCCCATGGGGAATGTTTAAGATTGTTTGATTTGTATCTGAATAATTTGTGGAGTCACCTGGTATCTGTAAGATCTGTCTATCTATCTATTTATTTATCTTTTTATTTATTTAATTTTATTTATATTTTAAATCCCAATAATATATAAAAAAACAGCCATTCAATGCATTTGCGTTATGCATATGCTACTCTATATGCTGTTAGCATTGTTGGTCGCAGGGTCCTCCTTTTCTCGCAAGAATCCCAAGATCGAGCAGGAGCACAAGAAGTAAAAAGCAGCCACAGTTCGATAAACCAGCATGTCTAATTGTGGTCAGTAAACTTCTGTTGATGTGGATGACCATTACCAGAAGACACTTGGATGAAAAAAAATATCCCTACGTAACCTAGAAAAACAGGAAAAATCGAATACAAAGGGAGAATCCCGACCTTATTAACTTTCTCAGACAAAAACAAGGTTCGGGGTTCTCAAACCAGCATGTCTTCCCCCTCAGGTGAGGTGATGGCTATTGGGCGGGGCTTTGAGGAGGCCTTCCAGAAAGCTCTACGGATGGTTGATGAAAACTGCGTTGGCTTTGACCACACCATCAAGCCCGTCTCCGACGAAGTAAGAACATTTTACCAACAATGTTAACAGAATACGCTAACACTTGTTTGTTCAAACTTTGCCTGTCTGAACTTAGGGGGCGATTGAAGTAGATTTATTTAAATCCATGCTGGTCGGTTGTGAGGCGATCGCAGCTGCTAAGCGAAAAGGAATGTCTCTATTATTAAATGCTCCAAAAAAGCGTAAACTTTTCACACGATCCAAATAAATGGAACATAATGCATTTGAATTTAAAATGTATTACAATTTCTGCCAATTCCAGACCTTAGTGAATAAAGATGTTGTTGAAAAATTAAGTTTATTTTGAGGCGTAATGTATTGGTCCATCAGAAGCGCGTTCAAAGGGAGATGTCTACTCAATAAATTACATTTTAACAACTTATTTAGATCAAATTCATGCGATAACAACTAGTAGACGACGGATGTGGGTTTTTCAATGGCCGATGCATACATTTAGAGAGCAGGACGGCTGATGACCGATATATAATGCTGATATCACATTGTTTATTTTCTTTAATTTGTCTTATTGTGATAAAAATATATGATAAAACACAACAATTTAGTAATTGCAAATAAGACACAAACTTGCTGAACTTAAATGAACATTGTGGTGTGGGGGTGGTTTGATTTAAGCTGCCACATCTTTCTCGGGTGTAGTTAATGTAGGATCAGGGGTGGCTGTGCACCTGTTGCTTTTCAGAGCAATCGATGAACACATGTTAAATCGCCAGTCAAAACTGGTTTGTCCTTTGCCATACTTGCCTGTGTTGGGGAGCCCAGGAAAAGCCACTTGGATGGCGTGTGGCAGGGGAATTCCCACACTGGCGCCTGAATAAGGAACCTGAGACAGGATGGTGAAAGAACAAAACCCGTTTATTGACAAGATGTGACATGCCAGGAGCTGATGGAACAATTTCCGTGTGTGCTCGTGGATTACTCTGAACAACAGGTACACAGCAACCTTTGTTCCTGTGCTCACTAGACCATGAAAGGTGTGGCTGTTTAAGTCACACCACACCACAAACGTTTATTTAATACTAAGGGTAGTGTCTGTTTCCTTAAGTAGATCTGCACTCCAGGGTTTCCATTAGGAAAAAATTGGTGCCGGTCTCCTGGGAGATTTCAATTCCCTAAATGGGAGAGATTCCGGGTCAAATATAATCGTGTTTATTGAGCTTAAAAACAATTGATAAGCAGGAAGAGTGACATCATCAAGGCATGTAGATGTATAGTTTTTTTTATTAAATATTCAAAATAAATTAAGTCCTGTCAGTTAACGTCATTTTATAAATAAATATTACAAGTTATGCTATTTGAAATCAAATAATTTCCATTTGTTAAGAATAAGTTACATAACATTAAGCAGAAGCTTTTATCCAAAGCGACTTACAATTATTCAAACACCGACGGACGCAGCCGTCAGGGGTTAAGTGTCTTGCTCAAGGACACTACGGCATGCTAGCAGGAGGAGCCTGGGATCTAGCTCTACCTCCTGAGCTACCATCCCCCCCACCATAAGTAACAAGTGCATTTGCTTTAATAAACATTTCACTTATACAACATTTTAATCAAATCAAAAACTAAATATGGCAAGTAACATATTTCGTCAACATATTTTATACAATATGTATATAAAATGAATATTTACTGTCTGTTTTGGGCCAGAACTTAAATATCCAAAAAACGCCAAACTATGGTTGTTTATGTCCACATTATCTTTCTGCTTCGCCTCAGTTCCTGACGCTGCGGCTGTCTCCGCTAAATGTGTACTGTGCTTACAAATGCAAAACTGTCCATGAGGGAGGGGGCGGGGCTTATTACTATATAGACAAACGCGATCAGTCAGGTGAAAGGTCAGCTTTAGATTGTCCAAACTGATGAAATAAAGTGGAAAATATATTAAGAATATTGAATAATGTAATTTAAAAATGTATATACGGTTAAATGTATTAAAGGCATCGTATTCAAAGTCTTGCTAGGAATGGGAAATATAGAAAGTCTCCCCCTTACAGAATAATAATAATAGCTTTATTTATATAGCACTTTTAAAACAGAGATGGAAAACAAAGAAAAAATAGAAATAGGTTAAAAATAAAATGGATAAAGAAAGGGGGTGACATCACAGAAAAGCAGATCTCTAAAAATGCGTTTGAGAAGTGACTTAAAAGAAGGCACTGACTCAGAAGTGCATGATTTATTATTTACAAGTAAAGTACTTACACAAAAACACCCAGTTTGTACCAAATTAAGTCCCATAGCAACAGAAACAACGGTGAGACGTGCGTGACCCAGCATGGGACACGGGACAAAGCTCTGCACTTGCCATCTGTAAGGAGCTAATGACACGGGTGACGAGAAGACAGCACTGAGTGAGTGGGAGGTGGCGGCGCTGTGTGGACAATGCAGTAGTGAGTGTCAACTCGCTGTTGGAAAGAAATTTGAAACCACTTAAAATATTCGGAATCAATATACTGTATATCGAAAAATCAAAAACGCTAGTCTGCATGCATTTTGTTTATCAGCATCGTAAGCGCAGGCATCGGACCATGCTGATATCTCAAATTGTGCAGATATCGGCCAGATTATTCGGTCGACCACTATTAACCACTGGAAACTTTATGATTTTACTTTATGACAGCCGTGGCCTTAAGTGCAATTAAAGTTTGTTATGGATTATGTTTAAAAAAAATGCTGAGTGCGCAATACTGTTGTTTCGTTATACCATAACCATATCACCGCAATGCCTTTCCTCTTGTGGCAGGAGTTGCAGACCCCCACCGACAAGCGCATCTTTGTATTGGCGGCGGCATTCAAAGCAGGCTACACTGTGGACCGCCTGTACGACCTGACAAAGATCGACCGCTGGTTCCTGCACAAAATGAAGAACATCGCTGACCACGAGCGCCTGCTTGAGACCTACAACCAGGTAGGTTGGGGGGACCAACTTCTGTACCAAACAATATCCCCCTTTTTGGGTTACGGATGCTTTCCTTTTGTCTAGGACGAGAGTGCCATGCCCCCAGAGGTGATGCGCAAGGCCAAGCAGCTGGGCTTCTCAGACAAACAGATTGCAATGGCCATACAGAGGTCAGTCTGTTTTTCTTCCTTTAGCATCTCTCTTGTTCTTTGATTAAAGTGAAAACAGGTAGTGTTGTAGTTTAATAAGTTCTGCTTGTTTGCGTGTTTTCCCATGGGTCACATGTCTGTTATTTCCTGGGGCACTCATTTAAGTGTTTTGTTTTTTTCCACATATCAAGGCTATTGTATCAAGAGTGAAAACTGTCCTCTAAATCTAAGTTCTAAATCTAAATCTAAATCTAAGCATCCCTCATCCCTCCCCTAAATGGTTATCTTCTTCTCCAGCACTGAGCTGGCAGTGAGGAAGCTTCGACATGATTGGTCCATACTGCCAGCGGTGAAGCAAATTGACACAGTGGCGGCGGAATGGCCTGCCTTCACCAACTACCTCTACCTGACCTATCACGGCACTGAGAACGACCTGGTCTTTGATGAGCCACACGTCATGGTTATTGGCTCGGGCGTGTATCGTATTGGCAGCAGCGTCGAGTTTGATTGGTGCGCCGTTGGGTGCATCATGGAACTCAGGAAAGTGAGGCTTCCAAAGTTTTATCTTTTTTATGTTGGACATCGTTCTTGTTATAGATTATTTGAAATGACATGGTTTCAATGCAGAGGAAAAACAAGCTTTACACTTGAGTCCAAAAGTCTGAATCTCGGACTTTCCACAAACAAGAACATTCCATTATTCTGTGGTCTTCTAAAGCATTCCATTGATATTCTAGGATAATACCAGTTTCTGCTGTTTGTGTATTACTGTGTTTTCATTTTTACATTCTTACTCGTGCGCTTGTGTTATTGAAGATGGGCTATAAGACAATTATGGTGAACTACAACCCAGAGACGGTCAGCACAGACTACGACATGTGCAACCGCCTCTACTTTGATGAGATCTCCTTTGAGGTAAGACCAACGATGCCCCCTATAACCCAAGTTTGCTTCTATATTTTGTTTGCATTGCTGCTGTTGTGATCGATTAACTATTCGGTACGAATGTTTGTTGTGTCGAAGTGCTGACGTTAGACAAGACCATCATACTCCAGGTTTTTGAGCGGTTGTCGATCCCTCCTGCTGCCAGGTGGTGATGGACATATACGAGTTGGAAAACCCCGAAGGAATCATCTTGTCCATGGGTGGCCAGCTGCCCAACAACATTGCCATGGCACTGCACCGCCAACAGTGCCGCATCCTGGGGACCTCACCCGAGTTTATCGACTCGGCCGAGAACCGCTTCAAGTTCTCCCGCATGCTTGACACCATCGGCATCAGCCAGCCATGCTGGAAGGAGCTCTCTGACACAGAGGTAAGTTCAGCGGAGCCTGGGCCTCTCAATGATGGAAATGGCCCAAAAAATGGCCCCTGTAATCTGGCATGAACGCTTTGCCTACTATGTGTGCAGTTCTATTAAAATTGAAATGGTATAGGGCTTTCCACTCTTGAACTTTTGAACTTTTATTCAGTTTCTTTTGACAGTAGAATAAATCCTATATTGTTATACCCTTCTTGTTGCTGTTAACATTGTGAAAGTCTACATGAGTTGCACAGAATTGAGAAAATATATTTTTTTATGTGTTAAATAACGGACCCAAAATAGAAGTAGGTTGATCTAAATGTTCTGCCCCTGGGTGTTGCCGGCCAAATTGCTGCTTCAATTTGAGAACAGTATCTAGTCCTATTAGAAAGACAGAAAGCTTCAGGAAAAAAATAGACAGGTAACTGTTACAGGGATGATTTATCTCGAAACACTCAACTTGTTCCAAGAGACAATTTCTGGAAGTTTCAAAGCGAGGGTTAAAATGCTGGGCAATTAAGCTGATGTTCACTTGTTTTACCTCTGAGATTTCAATTTCTTGTGAAAGTTGTTTTGTGTTGTGTTCTCAATCTAGAGACTTCCTTAACACTGTCTGCTGCTTTTTTGCCCAGTTTCCAGGTCTCTCGATAAAAGAGCTTTTGAACAACACTTACCTGGTAAAATAAATGAATAAAAACAATTATGTAAAAGCTCTGTTAATTTCCCCCATAGAGAAATCACTTTGGAACCATTGTGTCCTCTATATTTGGACTATGTTGACAGTACGGACTACGACATGTGCACACATGCATCACATTTAATGACGCAAATGATGAGGTCTATACTAAGAGGGGATTCTAGGCCAAAAGCAAACGCCCTTATGTCTCCATTTTGAATTGCTTCTCTCTACCCATTTCCTCCTCGTCAATCCTTCTGTTCCACCCTTCAGTCTGCCATGAAGTTCTGCGACACAGTGGGCTACCCATGCCTGGTGCGCCCATCCTACGTCCTGAGTGGGGCAGCCATGAATGTGGCCTACACCGACAGTGACCTAGAGAAGTACCTAAGCAGCGCCGTGGCCGTGTCCAAGGAGCACCCAGTCGTCATCTCCAAATTCATCCAGGAGGCCAAGGTCAAAGAGATGCAGAGACTAAAATAAAGCTTAAGTTTAGGGGGATTTTTCTGTCAAAGTGATTACGTGGCAAACTTTAATATAAATAACCTACAGTTGAAGTACATTTAACTGACTAAATGTACTAAATACACCCCCAGGAGATCGATGTGGATGCGGTGGCGTGTGATGGCACAGTAATGGCCATCGCCGTGTCTGAGCACGTGGAGAATGCCGGTGTGCACTCTGGGGACGCCACCCTGGTGACGCCGCCACAGGACCTCAACCAGAAGACCATGGACAGGATCAAGATGATAGTGCACGCCATCGGCCAGGAGCTGCAAGTGACGGGGCCCTTCAATCTGCAGCTCATTGCCAAGGTTGGATCTGTCAAAATGTGTACATGTTTGAATGTTTTTACAGATATGTCTAACCAAAAATATGTTTTCTCATATCATGAGAATTGTGAGAATATGGAATTGATATATCTTAATGTAGGTGTAAGTTTAGTTGACAATTGTTTCTATTTTTATTTTTATTTTATTTTTTTATTTTATTTTATTTTTTTTACATTTGAGCCTGTCCTCTTTCCAAATATCTCTAAATTCTTTCTTTTTCCTCCCTCTGACGTCTCGACCAATGACTGACTGCTTTTTGTCATCCCCTCAGGACGACCAGCTGAAAGTGATTGAGTGCAACGTGCGCGTGTCCCGCTCCTTCCCTTTTGTCTCAAAGACGCTGGGTGTGGACCTTGTTGCCCTGGCGACGCAAGTCATCATGGGGGAGGAGGTGGAGCCCGTGGGCCTGATGAGAGGAAAGGGAGTTGTGGGAGTCAAGGTAAGGGCATGGATCGCAGGTGTATTTTCCCACTGACTTAAATTTACAGTCAAAGTCTTTGATTTCCAATGCAGCTCCGAACTGTATGTGGCCTCCCAGTTTATTCCTGTTACAACCTGCTGTGGACTGTGGCAAGGTTTTAATTCAATATGATCAATGTGACACCCCCCTCCCTCCCAGGTTCCCCAGTTCTCGTTTTCACGGCTGGCGGGGGCAGATGTGGTTCTGGGAGTGGAGATGACCAGCACCGGGGAGGTAGCTTGTTTTGGCGAGAACCGTTATGAGGCCTACCTGAAAGCCATGCTTTCCACTGGCTTCAAGATCCCCAAGAAAAACATCTTGCTCTCAATCGGCAGCTACAAGGTACTTGTACTTCAGACCAGACGACATGGAATTGTGGGACAGGACACAATGCTATCTCAGTCATTAAGCAACCTGTCTGATCTATGATCTCTCTGAGGTCATACCTGTTAAACACTAAACCCATACTTGATCCAGGTGTGTTGGTTTAGCTATCTAATTCTGCCCCTGGGGCTGGGCGATAAAATACTCTCTAACACGTTCAGATAATATGAACCTCGGTGACAAGGATAGAGCTATGGCTATGGCAAGTGTCCTAATCTACACAGCAACACACAATACTAACAGCCAATCGTGACGCAGAAGTATGTTTAGGGGAAACCCAACAGCCAATACGGATGTTCTGTGGAGGTTGGTATCTCTATTACTGTGTTATATGTTTCTGTATTACTGATAACAAAGTTGTTTGAGCTACTGGTAAACAATGATGCCACTCTGCAGAATATATCAGAGGTTTGTGCCCAGAAAGACTGAAAACAACCTTTTCAGTCACCTAAAAAGGCACCATCCCAGTGAGAATAGTCAGATATGCAGTCAGCCAACAAGCAACAGCGGATCCTCAACGGCCTGAAGCAGTTGTTTATCAAATATCAAAATGAGAAAAAGAATCATACTTTTGCTGTATTGCCGTGTACGATCTGCACCCAAACTAGAGGGTAAGAAGTTTGTTCCAGCAGTATTGTTTACATAGGTTTTTCCCCAGAGGAGAATTTATTTTAAGACAACTATAATATCCCAGAATTATTTTGCCTAATGAAACATCTGGTTACTCTTAACTATGATTCTATGAAGATATGTGCATACACACGTATACGCATGTTTTAAGCAAAAAAATCGGAACAAATTCAAGTAGAAACATATTACTGATCAATCCTAACTGTACAAAGGAAGGCTATATAATGTGTTCACATAAATCTCCAAGCAGTTGTGACAAAAGTATATTTACTTTTGCTGGAGGTAATTGCGCCTTAAGATCTGTTTGCTGAGAGTAGTGAATGACGGGATCAACTGGTTTTGATTGTCCAGAGAGGCCATTCCAGTGCTCCAGACTTAACTTTTTCCGCTACTAGCACTGGTGCCCCCTACTGAAAATTTAAGGAGCACCAGCACAAAATTAAGGAGCACCACTGAAATCGACATGCCACACAACATTCATATTTTTTTCATCTTAGCTTTATTACTGATAAATACTTTGGTAATAGACAATTTACAGCAACATCAATGTGAAATGATGTAGTGCTTTAACATAATATTTTTTTAGTAATAAATTTTTTTTTAATTTGAACTTATTATTTTAATTTTTTTTTTTTTATATCAGTTATTTTTTTATTATGAACTAAACCCATTTGTACTTAATTTCCTTCCACATGTTAACACATAACCGACAGTTTTTATGAACCAGACTTTATCGCTAGTGAAAACTTTTACAACCAGCCTCTTTTATCTGATTGGCAAAGCAACCATAATGTGACGTTGATGAATGCCACTGCTGTTTTGCTCGAGTTGCACACGAGAGGAAAGCGACTGCCCGTCAAACAAAGGAATTCAGAGGACTTCAGGCAGTGCACTCCAATCAATAATGTTTAGGGGAGGTGTGTGTGTGTGTGTGTGTGTGTGTGTGTGTGTGTGTGTGTGTGTGTGTGTGTGTGTGTGTGTGTGTGTGTGTGTGTGTGTGTGTGTGTGTGTGTGTGTGTGTGTGTGTGTGTGTGTGTGTGTGTGTGTGTGTGTGTGTGTGTGACGGTCAATGTTGATATTGTGGACACAGCCTCAGCTCTCTCTCTCAATCACCCACCAATACCTGCTCCTTCTTAGTGCTTTACATGATATACGATGATGATCTAAAACATTTTTTTTTTTTAAATTGGTCAGTGTATTTGCAAGTCACGCTGATGCTCCTAGTTATTAAATTTAGTAGCACTCTCTCCAAAAATGTTTGTCGTCCAGAGCTTGATTGGGGTCGTGAATTGAAGCCATGTGCTCATAAAAGCACCGTCCAGCCACTGCTCAATTTGTGAAAAGAAAATCTTAAGCTTTAAAACCTTTATATCGAACGATTTCAGCAAATGTGTGAAGTTCAGGGAGCACAGCACTCATTGCCTCCATTATTGCAGCCCAAACCATATTCTTCCTCTGGTCACTTCAGAAGACATGCTACGTAGAGGACGCCTTTCTATTTCAGCATTAGTAAAAATGTACTTTTTTTTTAAACATTTTTTAGGAGCCATGGTTAAATTTTTCTGTACGCTATATTTTGTCTCAACTCTCAGCCAACAGATGTTGCTGCATGCATAAACTGGGGCATGTTAATAATAACTGGGATTTATATAGCGCCTTTCACAAACCCAAGGACACTTTACAATGAAAAAAACGAACAAGACAGCGTAGATATCAAAACAAGACAGCGTAGATATCAAAACAAGACAGCGTAGATATCAAAACAAGACCGGGTAGATTAAAGAAAGCAAAAAGAGTTAAAGGCAGTGCCTCGCCAAAACCTGCCTCGTTGAAGAGGCAGGTTTTGAACAGATTTTTGAAGGTGGTCAGGGATGGAGCATTTTGAATGTCAGTGGGGAGAGAGTTCCAGAGGGTGGGGGCTGCCACACTGAAGGCCCTGTCATCAAAGCTTCGAAGCCTCATGCGGGGGGTGGCGAGCAGACCCGTGTCAGAGGACCGCAGCTTCCGGGACGGGACGTAGGGGTGGAGGAGGTCAGTTAGGTACTGCGGGGCGAGGGCGTGGAGGGATTTCTAGGTTTAAAGTGGGGTTTTGTAGGAAATCCGGGATTTGACAGGAAGCCAGTGGAGATGGATGAGGGTGGGGGTGATGTGCTCCCAGGGCTTGGTGCGGGTGAGAACTCTGACAGCAGAGTTTTGAATATACTGGAGCCTGTCCAGGCCTTTGCTTGGAACCCCGGACAGGACTCCAGTCCAGACGGGAGGAGATGAAAGTGTGGATCAGTGTTTCTACCACGGACTCTGACAGTGATGGGCGGAGTCTGGAGATGTTCTTGAGGTGGAAGAAGGCAGATTTGGTGTGAGTGGAATGAAAGGGATGAATCGAAGATGACGCCTAGGTTGCGTACTTCGGTGGATGGGAAGATGGAGCAGCCATCAACAACCAAGACGAGATCGCCAACCTTCCTGAGCAGTGCCTTGGGAGCCACAACCATGAGTTTGGTTTTGTTATTGTTGAGCAGGTTTGATGACATCCAGACATGGATGTCGTGGAGGCAGTTGAGAAGAGACTGAGGGGGGAGGCGGGAGGATGGTTTTGTGCTGAGGTATAGCTGGGTGTCAAGGGGGAGTATGTAGATGGTGAAGAGGAGGGGCCCAAGCACAGATCCTTGAGGCACGCCTTGGTCAACTGGACCAGAGGAGTCGGAGTCTCCAATAGAGACAAACTGCTTCCTGTCAGTGAGGTAGGATTTGAACCAGGAGAGTGCTGTACCGGAGAGGCCAAGGTAGCCAGATAGACGGTTGAGCTGGATAGTGTGGGAGACTGTGTCAAAGGCAGCTAATGTTATTTAGAAATCAAATGTCCATCAAGGAAGGGAAAAGCTGATAATTAAATTTCAACACATAAATTAGTGATGGAGATTAACATTTTTGGCAAAATCGCCCAGCACTAAAGTATTTGAGAGACAGAGAAAACACATTTATTGGTGGAATGAAATTGTCTGAAATAAAATTAATTGCAAAAAAAAAAAATGTTCCAACAAATCTTAGCAGCATTTAGAGATCCTCATTTAGCAGTTCTGTTCACAGAATAAATATCCTGGTTGGGAGCAGGCCAAAAGTGTCACTGTTCAGCAGTCCAACATAAAACTGATGCTTGAGTTTAGTTCCGCATAAGTTCCGCATTGTAATTATATCGTGACAGTGAAGAAAATACATATTAAATGTATATATTTTAATTACCAAGTCCTAATGTACTGTATGTGTTTATTGCTATCTTCCTCATTGAAATTGCTAGAATGCCTGTTTTCCCAGTCAATTGCGTGTCTGTAATTGAGTAACTAATGAAAAAAGTAATAAACACAATGAAGTCAATATGTTATACTGTATATAAAAATATATATTTTTTTTATATGTAACGTATGTATGTATGTGGATGCAAAGGTACACGGTATATGATCAAACCTTTTGGTACGCCCCCTACGGTTCAATACGCACACGTGAACCGCAGTATTATGGTAACACTGTAGAAGTCCACTGGACACGTTGGCGCAGCGTATGGGCGCGGAGCCGCGTGCAGCAACTGCTGCTTCCTACCAAATCCACTGCTGCGGCCCCACTGGCTACATCGGTCGTACGTTGTCCGTTTTTTTTTTGTTTTTTTTCCCTTTTCAACTGCGTGCAGCTTTTTCATAGAAACACAAGATAAAACTACAGAGAAATGTTTTCGTAAAGAGTGCAATCATCAAAAGAACAGAAGTTTGAAATTGCAAGTTGGTGTATGCTTCGTATCAGTTTATTTTATCGTATTATACGCTGTCACAGGTTATCAACGCCTGATCCTAGCGACCTTGAAGGAATACACCCCTAACTTGTTTTTGGGGGGTTTTTTTGTCTGTAGAATAAGAGTGAATTGCTGCCAACCGTGCAGGCTCTGGAAAGTCTGGGCTACGACCTGTACGCCAGCCTGGGAACTGCAGACTTTTACACTGAGCATGGAGTGAAGGTACTTTTCTTTTGAATTATATGTATGTAGTAAGCTTTATATTTCATCTGTTTCTTTAAGCAAGGTATCTAGAGGCATTTACTCACAAGTGTTGGGGTGGTGGAATGACAAGACAAAGTAAGCAAGAATTACTAGTATTTAAAGCATCTAAAAACTATAAAATGCAGCTGAACGGTAAGCTAGTCGTGATAGCGATAGAAAGTCGATAGATGAAGTAATGGTAGATCATTGAAACCACTCTTTTCTTAAAAGCTAAGGCAAGTCCAATCTGCCCCCCTTCTCTTAGGTGATGGCTGTTGACTGGCCGTTTGAGGAGGAGGACAGTGAGTGTCCCACCAAGGAGAGGCAACGCAGCATCATGGACTACCTGGAGGAGAACCACTTTGACCTGGTCATCAACCTCTCCATGAGGAACAGCGGGGGCCGGAGGCTCTCCTCCTTCGTCACGAAGGGCTACAGGACCCGGCGGATGGCCATCGACTACTCCGTTCCCCTCATCATCGATATCAAGTGTACCAAGCTCTTTGTTCAGGTTGGAATTTACATATCTTAAAATCAATGTGTATCTTTAAAAAAACATTTTTTGCCTTGTAGGGCTTCATAGCCTGACAAATGCATTCTTGAAAACAAAATTTGGCTCCAAATAGATTTTTTTTCTTTTTTAATGCAATCGACACTATCGATGGATTTCCTTCGGGTAGGGAAAGATGTAGAGTTCTATTGTAGTGACCTTTGACATGCTAATTTGTGTCGTCGACTCGCAGCATTGAATGTGTTCAGAAGTAAGTGCAGGATTAATTATTTACAAGTCATGTATTTACACAAAAACATCCAGTTTTTACTAAATGAAGTCCAAAAGCAACCTAAAGAAACGGGTGGACGTGCGTCGCACAGGTTTTCTTTTGGAACGGGAGTTTAAGTCCAGTCCTTTAACTCAGTTGTGTTTATAAAAGGAAAAAAAAAAAGTTGTTTCATACATGTTGGAAGCAGAAGTAAATAAATAGATCTAAAATAAAAAGACAGGCACAGGAGCCGACATGCTCGATTTGGAGGAGAAACGAAAAACGGTACTCCAATTCTCAGAGTTAGATTTACGTTTTTCATTTTACATACAAGTAAGAAACTAAGTAAACACCATGAATCTAAATCTCTCTCTAAGAGATTATATTGTATATTGCTATATATTAGAATCACAAGAGAAGCTTAAATGGGCTTGGAGGTAGTGGATTGTCTGGGTAAGATATGCATATTCATACGGAACGTGTCCTCGGCGCCCAAGCGTAGTGTTCACAGCGGAGCGCAGATCATCAGATAATTGTATTTATTTTTTAAAGGCGCTCCGTCAGATTGGCAGGACCCCACCGGTAAAGACCCAGATTGACAGCATGACGTCCCAGAAGCTGGTCCGTCTGCCTGGTGAGTTACCACAAAAACAGAAAGGTGTCCCTTTCTTCTGCTGAATAGTGTAGACTTTGCTTACAGTCTAGACATTGTTTGGTAGCGGTTCCATTCCACATGGACACTGGTGTGCCCTGACTGCACCACAGCAATATTCCACATAGAGAGAAACTGAACCCAGTTTCTCCGAACCTCAGTTATCCAAAGTTACCGCTGAACTGGAACAGATTCACCTTGCCTGGCATCTGCAAAAAAGACTTGTCTGTCAAACCGTCAATAACAGTGTTTTCTGTGGAATTGTGTGGAGGGGTGGGGGAGTACAAATTGCAGCAGGGCTCTCGGGGCCTTTCCCCTTAAAATTGAGTGCCACAGCAAAACCTTACCAGCAGAAACACTGCACAATATACAGTACAGTGGACAATTATCTGCCCCTCATTTCAGTGCATTTGCAAGATCCCATCTGTTAAAGGTTCCAGAGTGTCCTCAGCGGTCCATGGTGGAGCGGTGATGTTTCAGACTCTCTCTCCATTCCACCCTCATGTTCACAAGGCCTGTTTTGCTGTCTTAATCCGCCTCCCATGCTCACCCTACAGGTCTGATTGATGTGCACGTCCATCTGAGGGAACCCGGTGGCACCCACAAAGAGGACTTCTCGTCGGGCACTGCTGCGGCCCTGGCAGGGGGTGTGACCATGGTGTGCGCCATGCCCAATACTGCCCCTGCTATCATAGACCCCAGCTCTCTGGCCATGGTCCAAAAGGTACAACCAACCGATGCTTTTCATTTTTTTCTCGTGTTTTTTGGGGGGTCTTTTGGTCAAGAAGAATAAATTATTTCTTATTCGTCCACTCCATGTTTCAGGATGGATGTGGTATTAAAGACAATATTTACACATTTTACCAATGTTGATACATGCGTATCATTGATTATTTTACCTTATCAGTCAAACAAATGGATTATTTTCACCAATATTTACAGCATTTAGCTTCCCATTCCACTGTACATTCAGTGTAGTACTACACACTTTAGCCTACAATAATCATCCTACAAGGCAGAGTGTAGGCTTTGTCGGTAGATAAAATAGCCTACGCAGACATGCACTCTCATTTGAAGACAGGACAACATTTTGTAGCTCAAGCTTTGTGGCTTGAAGGTTAACTGCAGATACAAATATAATTGCAAAAGATTAGGGAAGAATTTCTGCATCTCCTGTGGCCCACCTGTCAGTCTCAACCCCGACTTTTAAAAGCACTGGTTTATATCCGGGCGCGGAGCTCCCCCTCTCCGCTCAGAGTTGTCGAGTAACCACTGGTGATCGGGTCTCACTTCCCCGCTCTACATGCCCATGCTGAGACTTTGAGGGACAGGTTCTCAAAATGTTGCCGCTCTGAGCAAACAGAGCAGCACAGCGTATCGCAGGAGCATCGAGGTTCATGAGGAGTTCCTCAAGAATATATCTTGCCTAGATAATCCGCTACCTCGATACCCATTCACGTTTAAAAAAATAAAATAAAAAATATGGGCCTGATTAAAGGTGTTCGGAGGCTGGATGCTTTTGATTTACAAGTAAATTATTTACTTGTAAGCCCATAAGCCCTTCTCCCAGTCTTCAGTAGTCCACTTGCAGTGCTTCATGGCCCAGGCAAGTCTCTTTTTCTTATTTTGCCATCCAAGCAATGGCTTTGTTACTGCCACTCAACCTGTCAAACCTGCAGCTCCAAGTCTTCTCTTCATATTTGAAACTGAGACTTGTTTACTTTGACCAGTGTTAAGCTGAGCTTGAAGCTGTTGTCCTGTGAGCCGCAAGCTGTTGACTCTCAGACAGTTGTCTTCTGATTCTGTTATGGCTTTGGGTCCGCCAGACATCTTCCTGTCAGAGTTTCCTCCAGTTTCCGAGTGCCTTTTGATCTTTGGCTTTCTTTGCAAGTTCTCTAAAACAAAGATCTACACTTAAAAGGGTTATGGTCTGTCTTCCTTTCTTAATTGCCCTTTTCTCGCCATTATGATAGCAATAAACTACTTCTTGCGGTGGAATATCGTCCAGCACTGTTCCAACACTGCTTTTATACAGATAGAGGCTTTGTAAGTAGTCAACAAAAGTTGGGACCCTGTAGGGCAGCCCCCCGAAAGTCGACAAGTGGAATCATCAGTCCAATCTCAATCGGAACCTGTCAGTCGACTGAGATTCTTCAAGGTCGAGCAGTCTTTTTTCCTTTTTTTTTTTTTTTTGTTAGTGTGCATTTACAATAACAGGATAAAACCGATAGAAGGTTAAAAAATGCACAGGGATAACATTTCAATGAGGAATTATAAATAAGGGGAATCATAAATATATTATGTGTAAAGTGTCTGTGTCGGCTGTCCCTGTGCCCCGACCCCGTTCCTCCAAATCAAACAACTTTTTAGTTGTTTTATTTGGAGGAACGGGGGCGGGACTCAGTGGAACGACGCAAGAGTAGGGATGAGTAGGGATGGATATAGCTAAGATTTTAACGGTGCCACTACTATTACCGATGCTGCTTATCGATCCGGTACTTGAACGGCATTCTTATCAGTTATTTTTTTTATTTAAGAGAAAATTTAAAACAAATTAAGAGCAGAGCTAACACTGCTTTATTTTCTGCGTATTACACATTTCCCCCCACCCCCATCGGCAGAAACCAAACAATAGAAAAATCCCCACGCGTAGTTTATATTGATTGTTTTCTTTAATACTAGGTCTTGCTGAGTTGCTCCATGCCCCCCCACGATGAATTGTCAAATATTCACATTGAACAGTTGAATCCGATTCAACTAACAAAATTCTGCGTCGGGTACAACCCTCAACATCGATACAAAATGTTTGCCTCAACTTTCAAACTTAATTTACTTTACTTGCTATTCAACAGCTGGAAGCTAGTAACCCATTACTTGTACCCTGAAAAGGTTTGTTTGTTTTGTTTTGTTTGTTTGTTTGTTTGTTTTCAGAACAATGAAATGGACATTCTTTTTCAGTTTTTTTGTAACCTAACCTTTTTCTTTTTCCTCTGGCAGTTTACTTCTTACCTAAAATCAGGGTGTTCTAAGTGCTATAGTGTATACTGAAGTAGCCTATTCAGAAGCGTTTCAGTTTAGTTTTGGGGTTCACGATCTGAATTATGTCTGAAATGTGATGCCATATACAAAGAGGCCGATTCTCAAATACGGCTTTTTCAATTTACTTTGTGATCAATCATATCTGTGTGCGACTGGTGAAATAAATGACATAGGAGTGGGGATGAGAATTTTTCCTAAATGTGTCTGATTGTCCTGTCAAATCAGCTAGCAAAGGAGGGCTGCCGTTGCGACTACGCCCTGTATGTGGGCGCTGCCTCCGACAACGCGGCCGTCCTGCCATCCATCGCCAGCCAAACGGCCGGTCTCAAGATGTACCTCAACGACACCTACTCAACCCTCAAGATGGACAACGTCTCTCTCTGGATGGAGGTAGGCTGGGAAACGGGGCTTTGGAGCTGGCCTAATCAGAGTCCAGGTAGAAAGATGATGGGTTATTTTATTTTGAAAAAATAATCTTCAAACTGTAGGGAAACACCATTTACTGGTCCGATACAGGTTACTTTTACCTACTTACTTTTAATTGATTAGAACAAATATCATAGATCACTAATTGCTGCCTAGTTACTGTTGCTAATTCTCATGATTGTATACCAAAATAATGTCATTTAGAACTATCTAAATATTTTATCATTTGTTAAACAAAATGCCAACTGTCCAAATGTATTGGTTGGTCTGCAGACAATGGAGCAGTGCCGGTTGCAGTGATTTTGAAATTAAGCGTGTGCGTGTGCGTGTGCGTGTGCGCGTGCGCGCGTGTGTGTGTGTAGCACTTTGAAAAGTGGCCCAAGCAGATGCCCATCGTAGCCCATGCGGAGAAGCAGACGGTGGCCGCCATCCTGATGGTGGCGCAGCTCTACCAGCGTCCTGTCCACATCTGCCACGTGGCTAAGAAAGAGGAGGTGAGATTCACTGTAAAATGAAAATCGGATAAAAAGCTACTTGTCGGTGAAAGCGAGCAAAACAAACAAGATGTTGGGATAATGGGAATATTGCTCTTGATAAATATAGGATGGGGGACGTCATAATAGTGCTCAGCGACGAGACAAAAGCTATTATCATAATACATTTTTCATTTTGAGTGATATGGATTTTCACAATATCTAGTCCGATAATTCTGCCCTAGTGTTGATACGAATATCCTGATAATGACGGAAGCCTGAATTCAGAGGGTTAATTTATAGTTTCAACTTAAGATTTTATTATAATAAAAAAAGATTCTCTGTGGAAAGAATTTCTTTACTTGGAAACTTGAAATATTGATGTCAAAATAGTCTAAATGAGTGAGCCTCTGTAGGCTAGTGCTTATGACAGTTGAGGAATCGCAGCTGTTTGGTGGCTAGAAATGGAAAAGGGTGATTGAAAACATCACTTGTGTTTCCAGTCCTGGTCGGCACAAGCCGTGGGCATGTTTTGCAGAAAAGCTTTATGAGGGCGGCATCACTTTCACAATATCCAAACCAGTGCTGTATAATTGATAGCGAATTACCCTTTAAAAATTATTTTTTATTATTTTTTTTAATCAACAATTTTCTCATCCATGGAGGATAAGATGAGCTCGCTGTCAGTGCCTCGTGGGCCACTTTGAACCAGAAGATCAAACCAACTTGTTATGTAGATGTGTACTTCAGCACCTACAGCCTGAAACTGCAGCCTGATTTGCTGTTGTTTTCCAGAAACAAATTTCTGCTTTCTGATTGACCGTTAGTATTTTGTGTTGCTGCGTAGCTTAGGAAAGACTCGGGTAAGAGTACATACTGAATAAGATCTCCCAAATGTCATCATCAACATACCTTTGTTATTGCCCAGACCTATGTCATAATAATCAATCAATTAAAAGTAATGGAAAAATGTGTGCACTGAGTAGTAAACACGCCCCATTGTTTTGCATGGATCCTTATTTTCCCGTATTAGATTCTGATCATCCGGGCTGCCAAGCAGAAGGGAATCCAGGTGACATGCGAGGTGGCACCCCATCACCTCTTCCTGTGCGAGGACAATGTGAAAGACATCGGCCACGGGCGTGCGCGTGTGTGCCCCATGCTGGGGACCCGCGAAGACATGGAGGCCCTCTGGGAAAACTTGGACATAATCGACTGCTTCGCCACAGACCATGGTCAGTAGGCCTGACGTGCTGCCATGCAAATAAGGACAAAATAATCTAAATGGCTTCGTGTCTAAAAGAAAAAAACTCCCTATAATTCTAACTTGCTATTCATCGAAAGTTGTACTTTGTTGGATGTGGTATTTTGGTGTTCACTGGACTATGGTGGATGGATTATAACACAGAGAGTCAAACATGTAATGATTCTCAATTCCGTGTTGGTTTTCCATCAAATTGGCGTCGCGTTCCACACAATGAAAGTTACAACTAGTTGAAAGGACACATCACAGAATGAGTCGTGTTTTTGATTTGTTAAAGACCACATGCTTTTTTTTTTTTTTTTTCCTCTCTCAAAGGAAATAATAGTGACAGTGAAGCCGAGTGAAATACTTGACCCTGTCATGTTAAGGAAAAACTGGAGGGAACCTGGAAAAGCCAATACATGGGGAACACTGCATATATCCTTGCTTCATTTAAAGATGAGGAATTGTACATTTTGTAACAACCGTAAAATGTTTCATATTTTTAAATGTATTTATTTATTTATTTTCCCCAGCTCCTCATTCAGTGGAGGAAAAGAGTGGGGAGAAGCCCCCGCCAGGCTACCCGGGCCTGGAGACGATGCTGCCCCTGCTGCTGACTGCCGTCAGCGATGGACGCCTCACTCTGGACGACATCGTGCGACGCCTCTGCGACAACCCACGCAGGATCTTCTCCCTGCCCGCCCAAGAAAATACCTATGTAGAGGTGCGTGGACACGAGGGAGCGCCATGTATAAATGGCTTGAGGGGAAACGTTTTCAACTTTTTTTAAAACATATATAATTCCGGCAAATTATTAAAACGCAGCCAAACATGAAGAAATATTTGTGATCTTATTCCAGTCGGAAGTTTAAGGGCCACTATTGAGTTTAGCTAGCTGTTATATTGGATATTGCTAATCTACCTACTACATAGAAATAACTCAAGCTAGCTCGACCCTTCAGTGATGGCTAAGCTCACTGTAATGTTCAAGTTAGCGATGGCTTGAGGTATACCTCGGTTGTTTGTAAGCAAACTTCAATGTTTGTGATAACATTAGCTAGTTGTAGTTGCCAATGTTATTCAGTCCTGACGATAGGGGCTCACGGCTCTCCGTGCGCCCCTATCGTTGCGCTTCATTCCTCCAATTAAAAAACCTTAAAACAGTGTGGGGACGGGGCATGGAGGAATTGGAATTTTAACGGTGCTACTACTATTACGGAGGCTGCTTATCGATCCAGTACGTTAACGGTACTCTTATTGGGTCCTTTATTTTTTTAAGAGAAGAACTAAAACTGGTTAAGAGCAGAATTAACACAGCTTTATTTTCTGCGTATTACTCATGGAGAGGGGGCGATCGGGGCACACTCGCGCCCTCGTCTCCTAGTGCCTGTGTGAGAAGCAGGCGGAGGGGGCCGGCCCTGCCCCCCCAGTACATATCTCTATTTCAGTGATCGGGAGAGAGAGGAGAGATGTTGGCTTACAACATCAAAGAAAATAGAAAATACGTTTTCCTAATCTGTCCAAATCCGTTAACAGTGCCAGTAACGGCGGAGCATATCAATACTACGATCTTGAATAATTTAAAGCCGCTACCCGAATAGTCGAATATTCGCATTGAACCGCCAAATCCGATTGAATGACAAAATTCTGAGTGGGCTACAGCACTACAAATCAGTATGTTGTTTAAAGATCACTTGTTATGATGTGCTTTTCATTAATTGATGCTGATTATATATTTTTAATTAACCTTTTATTTTATATTGTATTTTATTTTTTTGCTACAAAGAATTTTATTTAATTTTTTGGAGTTCAGAATATTTTCTTTTGATCAGCCTAAATTGTTGCTGAATGCTGATACTGTACTGCTTGACGTACCCTACCAGGTGGACCTGGAGCAGGAGTGGACCATCCCCCAGGCCATGCAGTTCACCAAGTCCAAGTGGACACCTTTCCAGGGGATGGACGTGAGGGGTAAGGTGCGCCGTGTGGTGCTCCGAGGGGAGGTGGCCTACATCGACGGCCAGGTAAGTGCACCTGTACACTCTTGGACTGTGTGTTCGGATAAAAGTATGCTCCAACGCCCATGATGTACATAGATATGTAGATGTGCAACTTCATACAGGTCTCAGAGAAAGTAAATGTGGAAAGCGGGTGGGCAATGCTATGCTTACAGGGAATGAGTGGTAACAATTGAAATATAGGGATTTTCTGTTGCAGCAATTTAATCAAAATGACCAAATCTGTTTTTCCCTCACAGGTGTTGGTGCCTCCAGGTTATGGAGAGGATGTGAAGACTTGGCCCAGCGTGGCAAGCGCCGCGCTGTCTCCTGAACCCACCAAAGACACCCCACTGGTACTGGCAGATACAAATACTAAGTGTCTGAGATGATAAAAGCTGTGATTTTCCTCGTAGATTTTTAATGCAGATGTGTTCATCATAACTGAGTTATTGGTTCTTGATTGCTTTTGGAAGACACTATACTATTATATCCATATGCCTAAAATATTTGATATGTGAAAAAATAATGTAATTGTGAGCGTCCTAAAGCCCTATTTACACTTCGAGATCCTCTGTATTGTTGGACACAGTAATCTCTGGATCGCCAGGAAGTTTTTTTTCCATGTGGTTTCAAACTCTTGACAAGAAATTCATGATATCCGTTCAATTGTTGTCGTCTGCTGGATTCAGTGTAAAAGCGGATTAAAATATGTTTGGTTTAAGTCTAACAATGCCCTTTGCTGGCTGTCCGCTGCTGATTGATTTGTCACTCAACAGCTGTGTAGCTAAATCTGTAGCATGGCTTTAACCCTCAAATTCTCGCCATTTTATATTCTTGATATATCTTATATTTTGCCAATTGTGTGTGTTTTCCTGTCTGCGTCAGACCCCCGAGCGCCCCCGTCCAACACCTCCCCGTGAGGGCATCATCCGCAACCGCGCCCCCAGCCCTCGGCGCTCAGAAGGCCGCTACATGCTGCCCCCCCGTGTGCACCGCTCGTCTGACCCCGGCTTTCCCGCAGGTACTATGTTACCCACAATGCCTTGGACTCCAGTGCTGGGTTTTTAGTTTTCCCCTAGTTGGTTGGTAAGAAATACTTGATCAACATGTTTTTTTTTTGTTTTTTTTTTTGGGGGGGGGGGGGGGGGGGGGGTTACTGTGTTTTTGTCCTGGGTTTCTTACTGAGTAATGAAAATCTATTTTCTGACAAAATCCGTTCTGTAACTCTTGACCAATTTTGTTGACATCCATTCTCTGTGACTCAATGAATTTGGTAGTTATTGTACTGTACCTGCAGGTATAAGGAGACTACACAGACAATGGAGTTCGATTGACAATGGTAACCGCTCTGTCACCGTGCAACCTGTGCCTACGCTCGCCCTCAAATTAAATAAACGACTGCGATCACATCTCAACAGTCTGAAGTCTCCCTTTGCTGTATTCACAAATGATTTTTTTTTAATAATGAGCACCAAGGAATTTCGGTCTGTTTGGATAACACAGCCACATTGATCTAAACTGTGTCTTATTGTGTAAAACACTAAATGGGACGGATCCACTTCAAACTATTGAGATGCGTCTCCAGTCAATCAAGCAATTATGGCACGGGCCGAAGAAAATCTGTTTGCAGAGATGTGCGCTTGGAATCATTCAGTTTGATCAGCTTGCCATGCAGCATGCGTGACTCATCATGGCACATCAACCACGCCCTTAAGGAGCCCATTAGCTGATTAAACCCTCCTGTCTTAATCTATATGTTTCCATTCTGCCCCGGGCTGGACCGACCTCCCCCCGCCCCCTTCTCTCATAACGGCTGGTCATTCTCAGGCTTCTCTAAGCAGTTCCTGGACTGTTTTTATTTTTATTTTTTCTTGTTTTTACAGATGCCTACAAATGCATATCTGCTTCTTTGGTCTCATGAGCTTGCATTGCCACTATTGGCAACCAATAAAATGCGTAGCCTCACTGAACAAAGTAAGATTTTTGCCCCAAAAACTAGCCGTTGGATGCAAAACTTTCCTGTCATCTCCAATTTATAACAAGAGCAAAGTTACACGCTGTCTGGCAGTTTACTGATATATAATAATTATTTAATGTAATAATTGAGTTACAGGGTGGCTATTTCTACAAGTATTCACACAAGATAGCTTTTTTTTATTTGCATCTAAAACACAATTTGAATGATCTACCCTTGACTCTAGACTACATTTCTCATGGTTTTTACGAGCCAAACGGTTTGCTCCTCTGGACTGCATTGAAGCTTGATAAAACAGCACAATTCTAACTGCATTAATTGTGCTGCGGTGGATGCAAATGTCTGTTCATCTCCAGTTCATACAAAACGGGGCTATTGGTTACAGAAAAACAAACTCTGTTCAAGTAATGACTTGTTGCTGTTTTTTGATTGTTAATGTAGTGTAAATTGTGGGGGGGGGAATAACCTGGGCAGACTAGGTTGTTTTAGACAAATTGATGATTTTGCTAATCTTAAACTTTATTAGCACCAGTCCAGCTAATACCTTGGGTTCAGACGCAATCAAGTGGTGCTTTTGCGGCAACACTTTGCTTAACTCTGCAGTAATTGACAAAATACGTTCAGTTGTACAGTGTTCTAACCCACTGTGCTCTTTGCTTTGTGTCTAAACCCCTTGCGCAGCAGAAGAGGCTAAGGAGAGAGCTTTGAGAGCAGCAATCGATGAAGGTTTGCTGATGCTTTGCCGCGTGACAGCGCTTATGCTTCAGCTGTAAACCCCTTTCTCTCCCTGTGTAACCCAAACAGCAACACAGCTCATCGTGCTTAATGTAGAGTACTGGCAAGAACCATTTGCATGGCGACAGAATTAGCCCACTGCCAAATTTATGTAATTTAATTATAATACAAAAATAAATAATCTCCATTGAGATATTTCATATGCTGTGCTGGGCTTAGTCTGTTTCTGTGGAACTGGTACTCTGACTGTTGAGCAAACAGCTTTGCATTGGAAGGCACCGTAGAGTGCTGACGTGCTGCATTCGTCACTTTGTTTAAGCATGCCTAGAACCTTTTGATAATGTGTTTTACTTTTTATTTATTTTTTTCAAAATGTAAAAATTGATATACAGTGTATATATTATGTTACTAATATTTCTGTTTTGCTTCAGGATGCTTTGCAATATTTTTGTCATCAATTTTCTTCCAAATTTCAGAATCACAGGAATGTGCATTTTAAGTGATATTGAAAAGGTGGCTTACTTCTGAAAACTGCCTTTCCTCTTTTTAACCACGCACTGGTTCACGTCCTCTCCTCTTCCTCAGAGCTGGTCGCCCCCGCAGCGCCGGGCAGTGGTGACCCTTACAGCCACCCCCCGCCCCTGTCCAGGCTCCTCTCCCCCCAGTCCGTGCCAGGACAGTCTGTGGCCACGGTACACTTCCAGACCTCCCCCTTGCTGCACGCACTGGTGGGCCAACACATCCTGTCTGTCAGGCAGTTCAGCAAGGAGCAGGTACTCGGGAAGCTTAATACTTTAGAAGGCAAAATATCGCTTTACACACACACACTTAATGCTTTTTACACCTGTTTGACTGCCTACGCCTTTTTTCTGTTTTGAGCTTTATTGGATGATGGTGGAATCGTTTATTTCTTTGATAGTTTGACATCTTTGTCTCTATTATACGGTATCACAAATTGACTTTTGTTCATGGTTGCCCACACAAAGTGTACAGTAAAACTCCTGTACATTGTTTTTCCAGCCTTTTTCTCCCCTGACAAAGCCCAGTCCAGCTTCACCCAGCTCTGTCCATCTCCATGGACGGCAATAACAATTCTTCTGTTAATACTTTAAAACCTGCACATAAAGGGTTAACATAATACTTGCGTTTTCAGATCTCCCATCTTTTCAACGTCGCCCACACTCTGCGTCTGATGGTGCAGAAGGAACGAAGCCTGGACATACTGAAGGTGCGTCTTTTTCTGTGTGTGTTGTGTGTGTCATACTTGCCAAACTTAAGGCCTCAGAAATATGGTAGGTTTTGCAAACCCAAGTGGATGTATGGCAGTCAGAATTCAGAATTTCATAGAGTTCCAGTGACTGAAGTGAATGTCAAGGCCGACAGCCAATTCATGTTGTTTAAAAGTTATTACTAGAAAGTCAGCATTTAACACGCCCCACCCCTCCCAGGGCAAGGTGATGGCGTGTATGTTCTACGAGGTTAGCACGCGCACCAGCAGCTCTTTTGCTGCAGCCATGCAGCGTCTGGGAGGTTCGGTGGTGCACTTCAGCGAGGCCACGTCCTCCTCGCAGAAGGGCGAGTCCCTGGCTGACTCAGTGCAGACCATGAGCTGCTATGCTGACGTCCTGGTGCTCAGGCACCCCAAGCCCGGCGCCGTAGAGGTGAGTTGAGTCAGGCTGTTTTATTTTCCCGGTCAGAAAAGCTGTCGGAACGCACTGTCGAGAAGCAGCATCTTGCTGCTTCTCGACAGTGCGTTCCGACAGCTTTTCAAAGTTTCACAATCCCTAATAAAATATTTCTTGAAGAATCTCAAATTATGTTGAATGAGCTATTGAACCTTGTCATGCTGTTTGTCATTAGTTTGTTGTCTTAAGAGGATATTGATTTACACAATCCATTTCTGTCCATGAGAGGTATCTCATATGCAGCTGTGAATTAGAAGAGTGCATAATTAAGTCATCTTTGTTTATAATCTGTTTGATATGGTGATTGGTGTCATATTTTTATGTTGGGGAAACTCTTCCAAAACTATTTTAGCGCCGTATTGGCGTGATATCCAATACCAGCACGTGTATCAACACATTCCTAATTTGAAATGTTACCAGAACCAGCCGTATCGCGGGTGAACGCAAAATTCTCCCACACAACCACAACAACATAATGGTGTTCATTTTGTTCATTTAAAAGACGAATTACAGTTTGAACAGTAGCTTTCAATTTCTTTCCCGGCCATTATTCCACTTTATCCACCCCCACTTGCGGGCATGCAGACTGCGTCACGTCACTGCCGCAAGCCCGTGATCAACGCGGGGGACGGCGTTGGGGAGCACCCGACCCAGGCCCTCCTGGACGTCTTCACCATCAGGGAGGAGCTGGGGACAGTCAATGGCATGACGGTGAGAGCATGCAGACCTGTCTGGTTCCTATATTCAAAGCTGCAGTAAGTAAGATAAAAGTAATTTGTAAAACTCAGTGTCGAGCTTATTTTAGTTCATATACAAAAAACAATAATAATAAAGTCTGAATGGTTGTCATGCTTTGACAGTCACCCAACAGACTAATAATGTTATTGGTGCACCAGAGGGCAGTGTCTCATTTGCCAATGCAGAGAGTACTAGTGTTGTGAGAAAATATCGATATGCTTAAGTATCACAATATTATCTGTATATGTTCTCAAAAACATTATCCATTTTCAATTAATAGTTTACATGCAAAGATTCATGGCAGTAGTTAATATTTTTTTTGTTGTATTTAAACCCCCCGACCAATCAAATGAGATATCAAGTTCGACGTATAGCCAGAAACATACCCCATCACTACTGAACAATGTCGGCACGCTGCTTTCGTCTTATCCACTTGTCTTTGGTTTCCCGGTGAAATACAACAACAGACAAAGTATTCCCAACAGGAGACCTTCATGATAAGGGAGGGTCTTTAAGCTCTGGCTTCTCGTTTGTATTGGCCAAGACGTTCGCTAGCCAGAGGCTTGGCTGGGCTGTGTGTTTAGTGAACTCAAAGTGCGAGGCAGAGAGTGAACAAATTTCAGGTCTGCCACTTTATTTGTTTTGTGTGGACTAACTCAAATTTAAAGTATGTTCCGCATGCAAAAGAAGTCTACTTTGCATTTGGTACACGTCTGCACCGTACTGAAAGTCGTGTACCGAAACAGTCTAGTACGAATACGTTTATCATTACACACCTACAAGCTATGTTTTTATTTTTTTTAATTTTCTTACTTTGTTTCTTTCTTTGTTTACATAAGAATCTGCAAGCACTTGTTTTTGTTTTTTTTTGTTGTTGTTTTTTTACTGACATTGGCAAATTTAATAATAATGTAATATCTCCTTGCTTACAATATTGCAATATATTGAATTATCACTATTCTCGGCAATACACAGCCCTAGCGAGCACAGTCCTTCCCCACCTGCAGTTACATGCCGTTGTGTAGTTCCAGACTTTCGAAGTCGGTGTGTAAGATCCTCTCTAAGTTATGGTTTCCCAGAACCCCATCTCGCTCAAGCTTTATGGAAGCGTGTCTTGCCGTTAAATCTACCTACCACTGTCTCCCAGATTACGATGGTGGGTGACCTGAAACACGGCCGCACGGTCCACTCCCTGGCCAAGCTGCTCACCCAGTACCGCATCACCCTACGCTACGTGGCCCCCAGGAACCTCCACATGCCCGCTAAAATCATCGACTATGTAGCCTCCAAGGGCATCAAGCAGGTGGGTGGGGAAAAAAATTGTTTCTGAGGTTTTTGTTTTTGTCACACCTACAATTTAATATTCTTTACGCCATTATCTGTATGTACACATAATACATAAAATATTACAACAGATAATTATGTATTCAATATTTTTATTGAAATGATAAACTACAAATGGTGTCACTTAAAAATTGGATTCACATTCATGTATGCTCGGTCTGTCACTCATGACAAGTGGAGATAGCGATGGTAACAACTAGATATTTGCACAGCTATTTGTTTTTCCTTTTTTATCAACTAACTTTTTAATTCAGGGGTTGGTTAGCCTTTTAGCTTTCTCCTATTTAATTCTGATTGTTGCTAAAAAAAAATAATAATAATAATAAAAAACAGTACATCACCGCTGATAATAACTGATTAGGGGGGATGTTGCTCAGGCATCTATCAAGTATTTTTAGAGCTTATTGTGCGTAATCACCGGGTGTCATGACATTTCACTGCATATGTATGACCGTATATATGTATGTGATAAATAATCTCTTGAACCTGAAATGGCAACTACCAGGTAAATTGTTTCTATGAATTTAAAATGTTGAACTTATGCAGAACATGGTTTGGAACAGAAAATTTAAAAAAAGGAAAAAATACCTTCTTTACAGGCAAAAACTTAGGTGTTTCAGACTAGCTTTTTCCACTAATAATACTGATTTTCCCTACTGAAAATTTTAGGAGCACCAGCACAAAATTTAGGAACACAACGGAAATCGACATGCAACACAACACATTCATGTTCTTTCCATTTTAACTGTATTAAGCCTGGTTTATAGTTGTCGCAGCTGTAGTGTCGTTTAGTGCATGCGCCATAAATGTCGTCATGGCGGTATTTGTAACAGCGGCGCAGCCTCTTGCCGCATTTTTTTGGAACTCCAAGCTGTGCACTTCAGGTAATTCAAGATGGACGTGTCCGAAAGGAAGGTTGTGCAAGGACGTTCCGCGGGTACAATCTGTACCATCCGTCCATGTGTGACCAGAAAATTAATTTGCACATTTGTCTCCATCTCAGATGGTACCCACAATCGGCACGCCAGAACAGTGTGTCTATTTCAAGAAGAGGTTTATTTGTCACCTACATATATGCAGCGAAATATCTTGGCAACACACCCAGAGATTATGCACAATAGTTACCTAACCAAACATAATAGCTAACATAATTCCTACCTAGCTAACTAACTGATTCCTAAAACGTATAGCGGTTAGTGACTAGAATAATAAAAATAAAATAAGACTCAAAAAGATGATACAAGGTGGGGGTACAAAATAGAAGGGAATAGAGTTATGTATATGGGATAGGCTATTTGTATATACAGATATGTGCAGTAAAGTGCATGTGAATAAAGTGAGTATGGTGATATAAAGTACAGTATACAACAGTACGACACGGCAATACAGTATCACAGAACAGAAATACAGTGGTACTTTGACTTACGAGTTTAATTAATTCCGTGACAGAGCTCGTAATTCAATCTGCTTGAATAGCAAATCAATTTTCCCCATTGAAATTAATTGAAATGCCATTAATCCGTTCCAGCCCCCAAAAAAAACACCTCAATTTTTTTCTATTACATTTTTTAAAATAAGAAAAATGTATTTATAAATAACAAATATTGTATAAAAACTCGCTGTCACGCTATCTCCTGCGAGCTGCTTCTCCATCAACCACACCAACAGCAGATTCTCCATCTTTTCATGGACAGCTGTCCGCAGCTTAGACATTATTTTAACGCCCTTGGCTGGCGTAATACCTTTTATCATCTGCTTCAGTATGGTACATATCGTAGAAGTACTATGCTCATACTGCCTCGCCAATTCCATCCCACGCACACCTCATGTTTTTCTATGATTTTGCACTTTAAATCAATGGACATCATCTGCTTCGTCTTCTCAGCACTTACTTTTTTCGGACCCATGGTTCGGGGGGAAAAAAATTGGAAAATAATTGCACAAAACGCGAGCAGAAAACACAAACACTTCCGCGCTCAGGTAACCATGTGAAGTGAAGGAGTGAGACGCGGGATGCTGGCCGCATTCGCTCGCCACGCCGCCTAGCAGCGGCGCACCTCAAGCTCGCTCCTCGTAACTCACATTTTTGCTCGCAAATCATTACAAAAAATAGACTGAACGACGGCTCGTAACTCGGAAAACTCGTATATTAGTGCGTTCGTAACTCAAGGTACCACTGTACAGCGCAGTATGCAGTAACCCAGAACAGTGATACAGTAACTTGCAGTACAATATGCTACATGCAGCACAGTAAGGCAGTGGGGCCTGTGTGAGTGTGTCAGTGCTTTTTGTGAGGACCCCTGGTGAGTTCAGCATTGACAATTTTAGATGTAGGTTATTTTGTTTAACGTCTCCCTATGGAATGAAACAAGCGCTCTATGTAATGGGGTCACTTTCCGTGACCAAACAAACAAAACAAAAAAAACAACACTTGACATATCTTTAAGTCGCGCCGGTGCTCCTAGTTATAACATTTTGTAGCACTGTCTCCAAATATGGTTGCAAAATGTGACTAAATTAAAAACACAGGGCTCCTTACTGCGACCATTCAGAGCGTAAAAAATTCAATATTTTATTATTCCTCAACCAGTGACATCACAGGGTCGAGTTGTCGCCTCTGCCACAGCGCAGTAGCAGGGTGGTACTCAATCGGCAGGTCAATAAATCAATCGTTTCTAGCTATTTAGGATGGTGAACTTCTGTGTTTGTGCAGGTTGCACACACCTTACATTCACCGGTCACAGAGTTCAGTTTTCCCCTCCGGAAAAGTGTTGGGGTTAGCTGTTTTTTGTGCGTGGGTGTGATTGTTTTAAAAACTATATATGTAGCAACGGAGAGATGTATCTGACGCGGCAGGTTTTTTTTCTTCTTTTTTTGTCCATTTTTTTGTTTTTAAGTAGGAAACTGAAAAAAACAAATCTAAAATAAAAACACCCTTTTTCTGGAGAGATGCACCAGTACCGTGACGTGGCTGTCCACCTCAGTCTATGGCACTTTTCCACCGCATGGAACTGGCTTGATATTTAGATATTGTGAAAATATTGCATATGGTGGGAAATATCGGCCCAATTCTAGCAGATAGTACCCTCTTGTGATGCTGCATGAAACTGCTGTGATGTCCTCTTAAACCCGACACACGCTGGAACAATGAAGGCTGTCGACGGGATGGTGTTCTTACGCCATCGTACCACGATACACAACAGCCTGGAGGAAACTAAACGCCCCTCCAATTCTTAGTTATGTTTGTGTTTTCCATACAAGGAGGAAAATAAGGAAACTAAATAAATCTAAATCTCCAATCACATTATGTTAGATATTATCCTTACTTTAATATTAAATTATCAAATTGACCAGATTTAATAATAAATGAACGTACAAACTTAAGCAAATAAACGTGAGATAAAGACTAAAAATGGCTATTAAGATAATCTACTGATTGTGTAAACCTAGAATTACCAAAAACAATTAAATGAGCCTAGAAATGGGCAAAAAGCAAGAATAACTGCCAAAATAAAATAGTCTATAATTAACTCTGGCCACTGGAAGGAGAGTTAACTTCTTTAAATCTGTAATTATGTGAAACCAACATTTGTTTGCGCCCCGCTTTCATGCAGGAGGAGTTTGACAGCATCGAGGAAGCGCTGCCTGACACCGACGTCCTCTACATGACCCGCATCCAGAAGGAGCGCTTCGCCTCTGAGGAGGAGTACAAGGCCGTAAGCGCAACGCTCACCTCAACACGTGTGAACTACGTCCAGACCAGTTGTAACCATGACACATGCATACCTCTGATTCTGAATTGGTTCCTTCTCTTAGTGCTTTGGTCAGTTCATTCTCACCCCACACATCATGACCGCAGCCAAAAGGAAGATGGTGGTCATGCACCCCCTCCCTCGAGTCAACGAAATAAGGTAAGGCTCAGTTTGCCTAAGACTCAAATGAACGCACAAAGTTGCGTAGTTAATACCTCAGTAGCTTTAGGTGTAAGCAGCGTATCGAAATGATTTGGACGAACAGGTTTTCTCCTTCATTTCTTCCATCACATTTTCAGATCAATTGCATCAGCCTCAACACTCTGACATTGACATTTTGTGTACTTCTTTCCCACCAGTGTGGAGGTGGACACGGACCCACGAGCTGCGTACTTCCGCCAAGCTGAGAACGGAATGTACATCAGAATGGCTCTACTGGCGACGGTCCTGGGGAGATAACAGTGACGATGTCGGAGTGGGAGAATACCCATCTTAACAAGTTTTCCAAAAAGTGTGTGTGTGTGTGTGTGTGTGTGTGTGTGTGTGTGTGTGTGTGTGTGTGTGTGTGTGTGTGTGTGTGTGTGTGTGTGTGTGTGTGTGTGTGTGTGTGTGTGTGTGTGTGTGTGTGTGTGTGTGTGTGTGTGTGTGTGTGTGTGTTAGTTACATTCCCAGTGTTTGCTCATAGAGGCCGGTGATCTGTGCCAAGACCTCATTTGCAAATGAAAGCGATGACTCTGCAATGACCCACAGTGAGAACAATTAGTGTTGACAATTATCAATGCATACTATATATCAAACCCCGCTATTTCTTATTTTACTGGATTTAAAATGAGATTAGTCAAATTACTTTCTCTTGTTTCATTTTGTTGCCGTCTGCGAACCTTTATTTTCCTCAGCAACAAAGTGACTCCTGTGCTTAAGAGCGACCAAGTAACGTTTGCGAAATGAAGAAAAGTAAAGACTCTTGGTGAACCAACACACGCCTATTTATTAATTCTGTCTTCCGTAGCCACCTGTTGTCGTGTAGAGTGTCCGTCGATGGAACTTGAGGATAATGATGAACCACGCCCTGGATGGTGAGATGTTGGATGTACCGTGTGTGTTGTCCAGGAAGTGAACTGGCGAGTTTGTGAAACTGTGGGACCTGGGAGAAAAACTTTAAATGCGGATGCTTCACAGATTGTCTCAACCGAGAAAGCTTAATGTTGTGTATTATTACGAGAGCGTTGCCAGTTGTCCAGTCTGTCTAGTCGACTTTTCTTCTGGGACGTGTGTTTGGTTTGGTGGATTAGTTCCAATTACAGTTATCATTTTTAGGCTTTATTTTACATGTCCGACTTAATCAGAAACGCATCACCTATGTGCATGTCACAGTGCTATTCTTTCTGTCACATGTCGCTCACTTTTGGGTTTTGTTTTTGAGGGAGAGAATGATTTCTTTAATACAAGTTGCCATTTCCGTTAATTTCTTTTCTTTTCTTTTCTTTGTATCACACCATCATACCTTCATCCAAAAAGGGAATATCTGTCAGTACTGTTGAAATCCATTGTTTTGTGGAGAAATGAATAAAGAATCGCCTCTTCCTCATGGTGCATTATTATGGAGAACTGTACGACTATTAAGTGGTGACATTTATCCAATCGAAACCTCGTGGGGGCTTTAAAAATGATAGTGTATGAATATTAAAGCGAATATGACACGTTGGTATGTTAAGGACACCGGAGCGACACTGAGTGGAGGATTGCCAGGTATTAAGAAAAACACTCCCAAAACCGCTCCCAATCCTGCCTAAAGCCCCTAAAGGTAGACCTGTGTTTATTGGCTTATTGGGGAAATTTGAATTAAAATTCTAGCGTATACAGCGGACATTATATGACGTTATAACATTGAAGCGTTTCGTTTGTTCAAGACGCCGGATCGGGGCTCGTCAGGGTCGTATGCTGCGTTCAAACGCAAATCGGTTCTCCGGGTTGTAAGTCCCCAATACCGAGTTCAGTGCGTGCCATCGCCGTTTGGCAAGGTGAGTCATGTCGGCTACAAAACCTACTCTGACATGAAATCAAATGTAATCACGGTCGGGGTTGAACGCGTTTATGCATGTTATCGGTGTGTGTGTGTGTGTGTGGGGGGGGGGGGGGGGGCAATGTCAACGGAACTTTGTTCACCGATAACGGCGTGTGCCGACGTGACGTTGTGACGTCAGGTTTGTTTATCCCGGCAAACTCGGGCCGGACCGACGGACCCCCCCCCCAAAAAAAAACAAACCACAGACGAAACCGCCGCTCCCTCCCCGTCCCACCCTCCACACACACACACACACACACACACACACACACACACACACACGGCCAATACGTCCCGAGTTCCGTACTCCATGTAATGCAGCAGCAGTTTCCTGAATCGGGAGACCCCAGCCAATCAGAAAGCCGCGTTCAGTGCTGCCAGATAACGGTGCAGGAACCAGCCGCGCACTCCCCGCGCAGCAGATCCAGCCCCGGTTAGCGGCGAGCGGCGGCGGCGAGCGGCGAGGAATTTTACGGTGACCGTTTAGACGTACGCGCGGGTGCCTCTATGATCCAGCTACGAGTCCGACGAAATATACAGTGTTCGATTCGCACAAGGTGAGACTGCTGAAGCGGGTCCGCGTTTCGCCGGTGATTGAGTGTGCGCTAGCAAGCCGCGCAGCTAACCCCACACACAATGTGCTGCGACCACCGACGTGAGCTCAGCAGGAGCCTCGGGACTCCCGCTTCGTGTTTGGCGTGGTGCTCTGTTCGTCTGCTCGTTTGAAATGTTAAATGTGTTTTGTGTCGGCGGCTGGTCAGCGTCCTCCCAACGCAACCCCCCCCCCCCTCACCCCCGTTAACGTTAGCTGTCAGTGCTAGGCTGCTCACGCCGGCTAGCTGCGATTAGTGGTGAAAGGTTTTGGTTCTGGACGAGTCGCTCGCTCGAAAAAGAGCCGCTCGCTTTTCCGACCCTTGGCTCGTTTGATTCAGCTGTAGTGTTTAAAGTACAGTGTAGGTGCATCGCACGGTTGCGTTGCGCTGTGATGCAACCGTGCGTGGCGAGGGAGAACGAAGAACGCGAGTCAGAAGAGTTGTCCGTCTCTGAGCTGTGAATGGAATTCGCATAGAACACACCGGATTCGGCCACAACTGTTTATTTCGGTTGAGAGCCAAGTGTAAATCGGTCGCGTCGATCAGAATAAACTTTTGCCAAATGCCTTGGCCTTTTTTTTTTTGTTTGCCTTGGAATTTAATTTAGTCCCCGGTCATTAATTTCAGTTTGTGAGTCGAACGTTCACGCGGTCGCTGTAGCGACTCCCGAGGCGTGTCAAAGGTTCAATTCGCTCCGAACGGATCGTTCGCGAGGCTTACTTCGCTGCCTGCGCTCGCCCAGCGTGACAGCCTCTGTCACCGGACTTGCGGACACACACACACGGGGCTTCGGTTTTTAGCATAAACCACAATCATCTCCCCGCCTTCTGCGACCACTCCTCGGCTCGGTTAGGCAAGGAAATGACGTTCTCTTTTTTTTTTTCTCTCTCTTTTTTTTTTTTTTTTTCAAGCGCCATTGTCTTCGAATGTAAAAATGGAAAGTAATTCTCTCTGTGCGCGGAGATTAGTAAAGGATTACGGTCTCCACAAGGACACGCTGCGTTTCTTTATTTTTGGTACTGAGCTGGACCAAGATCTAAACGCGTGAAGCGTTTAAACATCCACAAGCTCCACCAACAACAAGCCCTCAATTTCTGCCTGCCATCTATTCTAAAACTAGTTTGGTTATGGGCAGGGACTGAAGGTGAATGTTCCAGTCCCTTTAATGATCTCTATATTGAAATCCCCTTCAGTATGATATCAAACCGATGCCTTATCTTTTTTTCCAAAAAAACCTCCCGCCATTATTTCAGGCCATATCTTTTTCATCATCATTGTTTGCTGGGGACGCCTTAGATACTGGTAGCTGTAGGAGACATTGTTCCGATACCTCAAGCAGATATCAACGTAATGTCATTCAGCCAAAAAATATTGAACCCACAGGGCTTCCAAAATCAGCGTTCTACTGTTGTTACTAATTGTCTTTGTATTGCTACTCAGTACTTGACTTTAAGAAGATAGAAGAAGAAAATTCTTTATTGGTCACACGGCACACACACCACTCATGCGCTCATGCTGCGATGGCAACCAACGCACATGCTTCAAATGGTGACCGGTTGAAATGAGTTCTCTGCTTTTGACCCAACCTGGCTTGTCCTTCCTCTGGGGGGCAGCCAGGGGCAGTGGGCGATATACAGTGACGCACCCGGGGACCAATTTCAAAGGCCCATCGTTGGTCAGACGATGATGAGTGCATGTTTTTGGTGGGGGTCCTTACTGACGTGAGGTGGAGGAAACCCAATGTGAGCACAGGGAGAACATGCAAACTCCACACAGAAAGGCCCCTAATCAGAAGATAACCCACTGGAGCGTAGTGCCAACAGTGCCCAAGGGGGAATTGAACCCAGGACCTTAGTGCTGTGAGCAATGCACTGTGCCACCGTACCCACCTTACTTGGCCTGCAAGAAACGGTTATTACCGATTACCGACAGTGCGTTTCAAAGGTCCATGCACTGTCAAGTTGGTAACTCAAGAATACTAATGTCAGTTTGGTCCTGCCATCAATTGACATGAATTATATGACCTGTGCTCGTAGTTAAAGAGGAGGCAGTCTTGTCACTTCACTATTAATCACAGCTATTATAGCCGTTCACTCCATACATCAAATTGGGCATATTGCCTATCTGTCTAGGTGGAGAGATTTTCTACACAGAAAAACAGCCGGCATCCTACCACGATCATGATAAACGATGACTAAAGTTAGATTAGTGCTTGCCTTTTCATGAGACTTCATCACAGTCTCGAAATTCTAGCAGCCCAAAATAGCTGCAAGAAGAGACACGCGGACTGTTGTGGAATACAAAAGACTTCTGTCTCCCCTCCCTCCCTGTATATTCTGTTTTTTCCTCTCTTTTACTTCCTTTTATGTGTTAAATGTAGCACAGTTGACGTACTTGATAAACCTCCTTCTCACAGAGTGGCCATTGAGGATGTGATTAATTGATTAGCTTGCCTGTAGGCAAACTACGTAGTTCAAGGAACTTTTCCACTTTGGTTGACATTGTATTTAGTTGGTTATTTTGTTAATTTGACCAAGCTTAATGGCGCCGTTCCGTAATTAATTTGGCTATCTTTGTATTTCAACCAAGTAGTTTTCTTTTGCACAAGAGATTCACTGACTTTCTGCCCGTCCGTAATGCGGGTTCCCAGTTTGATACTATTACAATTCTTAGGTGCCAATTCAAAATATATTGCAAACTCCAAATATTCAGAATCACTCTGTATTGCCGAGGGTGATTGCTCCCCTCTGTAATACTGGTTGCTGATTTTGGTATTGGTTGAATGGACAAACGTTAAAAAAGTATTGTTTAGAGTTTGCGTGTTTTTTTTGTGTTGAGAGCATATAGAGCCAACATACAGTACATTGATGAATCCCAGCATGGTAAGCAGTGTGTGGATGGAATTGTACACACTGACCAAACAACTTGCTTAAAAGTGGAGTTTGGATTTCAATGTTGTATTCCTTAAACAGTGCATGCTGACAGCGTCTTTAACCTTCTCCCATGTAGTATTCACAAAAAAGACTCCCAAGTTTTCTGTGTGAGTACATATTCATATTTATTATGGATCTGTTTTATGTACGGAAAGCCCTGCATCACTTACAGTAACAGTTTACTTTATAGATAAGGAACCCCTAAGTATTTCAAGAAACATCTGACTTGTTATTTATTAACTATGTGGAACTTACTGTGCTTATGGGGTATTGGAGTCCAGAATTGTTTCGCAATATGTTAAATTATTGGTTAATGTAATTTACACTCTATAAGCTTTTCAAATCAATAAAGCTGTACTATACTCTACTTTAAATACTTCCAGAGAAACATCTCTCAGAAAAAAAATATTTGACAGAAAATTGCCCAAAACTGTCAATAGATCTCCCCATATTTTAATCTTTGGAAAGTTGCCAAAATCTGAGCTGGATAAGACTCCTCTGTGGTTATTGAAAAAATAATGCACCATGCAGCAGAGCAGCTTAGCCCTATGTGAAGCGGTGGCAGTAGTCAATAAAACCGACTACTTGCAAGCTGCAGAAAGTTTGAACGGTAGCCTCATGTCAAAGGAGAGATGCAGGCCACATGCTTTGCCTCCCATCAACAGGGAAACACCCCTTTCAAGGTTAACTTGCAGGTGATGCAGGTGCGTAGGGTAGGCTTTCAAGGAATACAGAGCTCCCATTTGACTAATCCATGTAGCAACGCTGCACATTATATTTTTATTTCAGGAAGGCCCTGACATAGCAAAGGACTACTGCTAGATTGACTCTATTGTACATGTTGGACAATATCAGGGTGTTCATATAAATAGAATTTTTGGCATAATCTGCATATGCTAGTCATATTCTGGCATTGTCCACCGGGTGTTGCCGACCTTGTTACCCACAGAGTTGGCTGAGGTTATGAGGCTGGTGTCATACAGCCAAATGGCTCCTGGCACAGATGGACGTTTGAAGTGCTCCCTTTCTTGTGCACCTTGGTGGGAAGTAGAGCTGTCACAAAATAATTGCGATTAAGGAATTAATTGTCTTTTTGTCCTTATTTGATGCCACTATCATCGTATTAGCCTGTAAAAGTGTAACAATACACATCCATCAAATAAACAAGAGCCATTAATTGACGTTGAACGTTGGAATGTACAAATGTTAGTTAATAGTAATAATAATAAAATAATTATTTTGCCCCAACCCAACTGACAAATTAATTTTAGCATTTCTAACATTGGTTTAAAAATATCTTTTAAATGTGGATGGAAACAAATGATAATGATTTACCCAAATAAGATATGATAGTAGCTTTATTGATCCCCTGTGGAGGAAATTAAGGGTCATGTGATTGGGATAAAATAGTTATGATCGGGCAATTTTATAATAATTATGACAGAAGAAAGGGATAAATGTGCTTCTCAGACTACACAACTGTTCATAGAGGGGGTGGAATGGTTACCAAAGGTGCAGTACTGTATACGATGCTTGGACTACAGCCTCCCCACTGCTATCTCTTCTGGACGGCGAGGCTCTCCCACAACAGAACCAGCTTCCCCGAACCAATGACCTTAAATTTTTCTCATTGTGTCTTTGGTGGTTTCTGCTAATTTCACTTTACTACTCGCACCATTCCCATGCCATTCTTTTTGCCTGCCAGAGTTTTTCTCAACGTGACTGTACATTAGCTTAGGGATAGGGGGAGTGTGATTATCCTTTTAATATGGGCCTTTCAATCCTTTCAGACTGTAACTGTGATAAGGGTTACACAAATAAACCTGACCGCTTCACTTTCATTCCCCCAACCATTTAAGCTTAACATTAGGAAAAATGAGGGGTTATTTTTCAAGATGACTTGGTAGCCTTGTAAAGCTATACTCCACTCACTGTTTTGTTTGGGAAAGGGCTCACGCCCTTGTCTAAATAAATTAGGTTCAAATCATTTTAAATTCCAATTCCCTGTGTTCTGTTTTGCCCGCTGACCCCTTGCAGGAAGCAGAGCTGCAAATGCATTTGCCAGAGTTATTTGGCCTTTGGCTGATTTAATAGCTGGTGACGACGATCAGAACTTTTCTCACTGCTGTCTATTTCCTTGCTCCTCTCATACAACTCTATGGCTGCTCTGCACTACTTGGCAGTGCACACCCCTGTCCTGCATGGACATTGGTGGTGTCAACCTATAGTTTTGGTTTACATATCTATGGCGTCAAAGCCAATCAAGAAAAGTTGGATTTGTGATTCTGCACTCTGGTATGTTAATGAAAAATGGGTATGTTTAGTTTATCGCAATCCATTTTTCACCACCACAATACATATTGTCACGTTTTGTACTACAGAATTTTATATTACAATATACCAACCTAGTGCATCTTCAAGAAAAAACACATTTGCATCATCCAATGATTAGCCAGTAGACCAAGTAACATGTAACTAAGTAGGGCTGGGTATTTGTACTCAATACCTTTTAAGGTATCGACTGAAATACCAGTAGTAGTATCGAAAGTTCTTCAGTCAAACAGTACCATCCTTTTTGTACCTACATCCAGAAAAATAGGACAATTTGTGTGGTTTTACTCGCAGCCAACCACCGCAAGCGTATTTGGATATTATGCATCGGGCGATTGGCTCACTACCACAGCAGCAGTTAGGATAGGTTCACAATTTTTCAAGTCTGTCTTAAAGCAACAATCAGGTATCCATATGAACAGTGAAAGAAGTTTTCCTCACTGTTATCATTCCTCCTGCATTGGCTATTTGTTTAAAATTTCACTGCCCAAATACTTCATTGTAAAGTTTTGTATAGCTATTTAATACATATTTCAGTCATTTCAACACTTTCAAAATGTATTCATGTAAAAATCATTTGGATGGGGTGGAGTAGTGCCATTTTACGCAACTGAATGCTTCCATTCACACGATGGCTATCGTAGGAAAAATGTATCAAGTAAGTATACTATTGGTATCGGTATCACTTAAGGGTACTGGTATTGGTACTAATATCTTAATTTTTTAAACAATACCCAGCCTTAAAACTAAGAAGACCTTTTTAATTTACAAAGGAATTTTGTATATATTCTGGGATTAAAGACATTTTGTCGGACAATAGGGCAGAACAATTTTCAAAGTTGAAATCATACTGAGTATATAAGTGCTGTCACCATCATGAAATTTTAGCCCACCATCAAATGTTGTACAAACAATTGTGATGCTTTTGTGTTTTTCTTCATCTTACCTCACTATTATAGTAAAGTAATGCACATATATGTTGCAAAGACGAGGCTTTGATTGACATTGGGCATGCAATCATCTAATAATTGCTACAGTTCCATTAAGCACATTGTCATTGCATTATCAGCATTGCAACCGGTCATCTTTCTCCATCCATGTTGTGCCTTTGTAAATAACAAGTGATCTGGCAGCATCTTTAAAAGCCACCTAGTGTTGCTAGTAAAGCCCCCGACCATAAGTGACTATTTTACGTTGCTTTTGATAAAAGTAATCGTCTGTGTGTCTGCTGTAATATAGTGTAGGTTAGTGTAGTGCCTGCTAATGTAGGCTGAAGAGGCTTTTCCACAGCGGGAACCATTTCTTCCCAGTACTTAGAAACGTAGGTAATTTTCCACAGGTGGGTCTTATGGCCCTTTTCCACTGGAGGAACTAAGCTCTGAAAGTGGCTCCAATTGGGCAGTTCCTGGGCCCTAAAAAGTCCCTGCAAGCAAGGTGGTACTTATTAGGGAAACTGGAAACATTGGGTTGCAGTTTCTAGTACTGACCATTTCAGAAGATTCTGGGTCTTAATTGTTTTATTGATTTAGTTCCTGTACTTTAGTGGAAACTTGTAACATCAGCATCATGTTTTGAAAACATAAAATGTGCCCTTTGGTCTCGATGTAAAGCCCAGAGATTTGTCTCTGTGTCTGTCTGTCCTCCAGTCTGGTAGAGTGTTTAGATGCGGAGCCGTCAAGCCGTGTAGTTAGACTAGGACATTGGCCCTCTGTGCAATGGACTTCCACGGGTAATCTGTGAGATCAGCAAAACATAATCTTCTTTATCCAACGACCAGGACGCGTGCGTGCGTGCGTGTGTGTGTGTGTGTGTGTGTGTGTGTGTGTGTGTGTCTGCACGTGTGCGTGTGTGTGTGGCGCAACGGATGCTTCGAGAGCATCTCCCCTGGCATCGACTGTAATTGTCACTCGCCATTTACTGACCGTCATCCCTTTCCTTTTCAAATCTTCTCCAATTGTTATTGGCCAGGCAAGCTGGAGAAGGCAGTGTGTGTTAACCGCTTGGGAGAGTAGTTTCAGAGGGAATCGGCCCCACACACACGTGTTTAGACAAAATCAGTTATGATGTGAAACTAGTCACTCAGTAAAACTAGTCACTGAGTTCCAAATAGAATTACAACATGGATTCCTGATGCTCCACTAATAACACCAGCACTGACTTGCTAAGAGAGAGCTCCTGAACACAATCTACAGTAGGGTAAAGGGAGATTTCGATTTAGAAATTGAGTTGTAACTCTGATAAGAGAGAATTTGTATCTAAGGAACGTAATGACACAATTGAAACACAAAGTCTTTGATGGTAATTAATATTTGAAACGAGGCCTGGGCCGATTTACGATTAAATTGTCTATCGGCGATCGACTCCTTCGATCGCGATTTTCATTGATGACAGATGGTTTTTTTTTGCTTATTTAATCCACCAGGAAAAATCAGAGAATTGAAACCGTGTATGTGCATTTTACCGTGTTCTGAAACTGGAGTGGAGAAAAGGGGCAGAGGCTCTCGCTCTCTCCACTCAGCGCTGTTGAGAAACTACTCCGGATCTCACTTCCCCACTACAGTCCCGTGCAGAAACTTTGAGGGGCAGGTGCTCAAAAAAACCCCAAAAGGCACATGGGTCCCCATCTCCTGTTCTAGGCATTTAGCCGCTCTGGTCAAATGGTGCAGCAGAGCCGAGCGCAGATCACTGGAAGGAGATGCCCCATCAGGGTGCGTGCAGGTGCACCGTCGATAAAATCATGTATCACCGATCGCAGCCCCCCAGCGATTGGGGATTGGAATTTTGCACAATCGCCCAAGCCTATTTGAAACCTTGTCCTTGGGAGATTAACACGCACTTCATAAACTGCCCATGTTGTGAAACACAAAGCCGCCTGACTCTATTGTTTGTGCAAAGCATTATCTGAGAATTTAGATTAGCAGTCAAGCTCCAGTGTTCTAACTAACTTGCAAAGTGAGTTCCTTGTCTACCATGCTACCATAACTTAACTAATCAAGTTTATACTACCGAACCATTTTGCAAAATGTTAGCCTCAGTCATGGTCCTGCAATTATTTCCTTGGCTGTGCTTGTTATGACCATGGCACCTGATTACACATCACCGGATATTACGATGAAAAGTGAGCCTTTGTTTAACTAATGTCCTTGGTAGTAGTGGATGCAGAGGAACATGGCCGCCACTCAATCTCCGTGGCATTGTTCAGTGGCCCTATGAGGCAAGTGGGATGGATTTGTGAGATAATAATTGTGAGACATATTTTCCCCCCACAATTTCTTCCTCCGATTGGGAAGGTCCACGTGACCGCTTAATTTGCTTGCCAGGAAAGCGGAGTAAATCTTGCTCCTTCACAACAATTAATGATGATGTTTGACAGGAAATAAAGTGTTGTTTAATTATTTAACTGAATGCGAAAATAACCACATTGTTGAATATAATTCTTAAATGTGGCCATTCTAATATCTCATAATACAATAATACCTTTTTACTCCCAAATGTTAGTCTGTAGATTAATTTTTGGATCATATCTTCTGACAGGTACCTTTTCTAACAGCACAGTAGAGACTGCAAACTTCCATGCCATCAATCTCCTTACTGATGTCACTTTTACTTGAGTAAATATTGCCTGTGGCTCCAAGGAATTCAAAAAAGGTTCATCTCTCTTGGCCTTTTTCACCAATTTTTTTTTCACCTATTCTTGTGCAGCAAGAGGTGAGCCATGGCAGAGCCAAACTCCAATCGTCCCCAGAGGAAAATGTCCACCGCCGGGGAGAGTCTGTACAAGGTGTTAGGGCTGGAGAAAGGTGCCACGGCCGAAGACATCAAGAAGGCTTACAGGTAAATCTTGATCAGAATAATTCTCACTCCTCAAATACTAGGTAGGTAACCAGGCAATTGCTGCCGCAAAACACAAAATAATTGTAAATGCCTCTGTCACATGTATAATAACAACTATATGGCACCCGACCGTATTCTCATACACGAAGGATACAGTTAAAAATGTTTAGGGGAGAGACTTGTCGCAGGGATAATCCACGTAGGTGGGGTTTTTATTTTTAACAAACAACAAAAATGCATGTTGGCAAACGGGAACATAAATAATATCAAACTGTGCCAATTGGTCGGTGTCGGTAGCGATCTGGTCACAGACTCTGTCCCTGCACTTGTATGTCATGGACAAATCAATTCATGGCATCATGGCATTGAAGTCTAGGGCTGGATCATAAAACAATCGTTATTACACATTGTGTTTACACAAGTGTTTCCTAATCTGTGCGGAAAAACACAGTATCACAAAGCCGGACTAGGTTTCTATAAAACACAACAGCCAATCAGGCTGTCGTTTCAAGCTGTTAGTGCTGAAACGAAATGCCTACTTATAACAAATGGTAGATCATAAACAAAGTAAACACTGACAGCTCACATCATCCTTTATGAGGAAATTAGTGTGATAACAAAAGGTCACAACTAGATTGCATTGGTTTTGATCATAAACGTGATGCTGAGCTCTGCAAAAAACCCTGAACCAAACCCTTCTCTTTGGTTCCTACCAAACTTTTGTTCCCAAAATGGAGGAGAAGCGTTTCATTTCATAGATAATTATATCATAGATAATTATATATATTTTTTATACTACTGTATGTACATTTACGCACTCACATACATCCTCAGAGATACAGACCAAAGGTTGCAATGTTTTGTTGTTGTATTTATTTTATCATTAGTTGAAGAAGGTAAGAGGGAGAGGAACAGGAATTGTGCTTAATGTTGCACGTATTAATATATATGTTGTATTACACTTTATAAACAAATATAATTAAATATAAAAAATAACTGTGTGACCTAAAAATAAATATTTGCAAACAACCGTATGTGTTTGTATGTGACAAATAATCTCTTGAACTTGAACATTTAAATAAACGAATGCAGCTATGTGCACATGAAGTGCCGAGTTGAACAGGAACGCCCACAAGCGATAGAATCGCATCAGGTGTGAGCATACGGAAACACAAACACCGGCTGTGGAGTGGCTTTCGGTGCAACCTCTATCGTTGTAAGGCCGGCATTGGGCCCTGATAACATGGAATTGGCGGTGCAATATCCCTTGTCTGTGCGCAAAAGGGTGGCATGCGTTTTGGTAGTTCACGACTGACTCGTGTTTACCGATCAGTGGCCCCATTATGTTTGCACTCACCAAACCTCCGTTGGGCTAGTAGTTCACGAGGTAGCTGATGCACTCCACTCTTTACGTGCTCGTTACGTCTGATTTCTAAAAGGTGAACAGCTCTGTGAGGTTGTGGAAGAGTTTGAGGAAAGAGGGGACACTAGGTGCATGGGGTAACTGGCTATATGGTTTAATGACGTAGCCAGTAATCTGTTCGTATCATGTCCAGATTGTTGTCCACACTTGAAATATGATCACAATGGAAGCTAGGCCGCCTTGGACTGATTGGATGTCAGATGGTGTCGGATCTGATCTGGTGCAGACCTGACAGTTAATGTGTCTTGGTGTGATCAGATCACAAAATCAGATCAAAAAGTGTAACTGAGCTTGTTCCTTGTTCCTCATGCTCCTTTTCCTTACCAACTCCCTCTCTCTCTTCAATTTTACTTTTCCTTATTCCTAAGACCCTGCACATGATTCCTCCCCATGTGCCTCCTTCCACACGCATTTTGACACAAACATACATGCACACATCAGTTTTAATTTAAAATGTTGACATAAATATTTGTCAACAACCCTTATTTTCCCATGACTGACACTCTGAGAACAGGTCGATCTTTGAAAATAAAAGTTCTGACTAAATATGTTTTTAATTTGTTAAACAAAACAAGACTAAAAAGTTTGTGGTGGCCTAATGGATGTTCAAGTTGGTTGATTGCTTTTTCCTATGCTCCATCTAACTATATAACCTTGTTCCCATTCAGAGGCTGTGGATGGAGCTGAACTCTGTGCTCAGTGGGTCTTTTCCCCAAGTGCTCAGCTGCACTCTGAAGGACAAACTGCTGCTCCAAAATTGCTCCATGCACATTTTGTCTTCATAAATAATTTATATGTAGTCTATTTATCTACTTATCTCAATTTGACACCTGTGCTTATTCAATGGTATTTTGGTCAAATACTTTTCACTCACCATGGCCACTAAGTCAATGTGAAAACTTGTTCAGCGCTCCAGGAAAGTTGAGTTCACTGGAAGTCATATTACAAAGCACCATGTGGTGCCAAACTTAACATGCACCTTGGAGAAATCAGCATTGATCAGAGCATTACAATTAAATTTAAAATGCTGCAAATTCAGGCTCCAAATAACATGCTGATCTCTTTGTTTATTTTATTTTGATGGCAATAGCATTAGCATTTGTCATATAATCCCTTATCTAGGCTGGCGATTTGAGTCATGTTTTTTTTGTCGTTTCTGGACCTGAAAAGGACATAGATCTGGCTATAAGATGGACCATGAAATCTGAATAAAGGTAGACTAAAATGTTCAGAGTTTTCATCACTCAAACTACTGTATGAAGGAGGAAGATGACGCTCAAAGCTTTTTAATCTATAAAGCTCGGCCTAAAACTTAATCTAAAATAGCCAAATAAATTGCCAAAATTAACACTGTCACACACACACACAGGAAACTAGCGTTGAAGTACCATCCGGACAAGAACCCAGACAATCCAGAGGCGGCAGAGAAGTTCAAGGAGATCAACAACGCCAACTCCATTCTCAATGATGAGACCAAGCGCAAGATCTACGATGAGTATGGCTCCATGGGCCTGTACGTATCTGAGCAGTTCGGAGAGGAGAGTGTCAAGTACTACTTCCTCATGTCCAAGTGGTGGTTCAAGGTGAGGGGTGTGTGTGTGTGTGTGTGTGTGTGTGTGTGTGTGTGTGTGTGTGTGTGTGTGTGTGTGTGTGTGTGTGTGTGTGTGTGTGTGTGTGTGTGTGTGTGTGTGTGTGTGTGTGTGTGTGTGTGTGTGTGCGTGCGCGCGCGCATTGAAGTCTTTAACCTGTCAAATGAAAAAGAGCTTTTCCACATTTCCGTTCAGCAGCATGGGATATGTTAAGCATTGTTGTAGAATAAGGTAATAAACAGCTTTCAAATTCCGTAAATACTGATTTATAGGTGTAAACTAATATACTAATTCAACATTGATGACTTTGGTCCATATCTCGGACACAAGTAGAGTTTATTCACAGCCTTTAGAGTCATGTCTCTTAAATCAACTAAAATGGCCTGAACTGCCCCAATGTAGCACCCCTGACCAACCTATAACTCTTAAACCAACAACACCAACAGTAGTTGGTGGCATCTACCATAAGTCTTAGATGTGGTACCTGCATCTTACCATGTGGAACTATTAGTGTCATCTAGCCATTTATAACCAAATTCACTGAAGTTATGGACAGATTCTCAACGTATTCTGTGGACAGGTTTTTCCAGGTTGTAAGCAACTGAGTAAGAAATTCTGTTATTACCTGACCGTTTTCAATGCATTTTTTGATGACATTGGGTTCTCTCAGTGGAATATGTCTCCACAATCGCTTACTGCCTTCATCACGGTCTGTTTTATTTGGGTGACACGCTGCCTCATTGGCTCACTGTTGCTTAACATCTGGTGCTGCACTTTCGTCCCGCACACAAAGATGTGAGACACAGTACTGCCATTGCCCTTGACAGGTTCCAGAACTGGAGTTGGTTACTGGTTGCTGGACTGTAGCTGCCCGCTGCTCCTAATATAGTAACTGGGTTAAATGCAGAGGGAAAAACCTGGGATTATGCAAAAATGGGTATAGTTTTTTCGTCTTAACATTATTTTTATTTTATTTTTGGGCTCACTTAGCCAACTAAAAAGCCATCTAAAGAGCCGGCATCAGACACTGTTTATTAGTACGTAAGTAACTTAATTTGGTTTATAAAGTGCCTTTCAAAACCACGGTTAAAAGCAAGCAATTACAACCGGTACAATAAAAACATGAAAGAAAATTGGAAGTTAAAGACAGAAGTACAAAAAAATAACAAATGACTAAAGAGTACAGAAGTTAACAATATAAAAGACATTAAAAACTGCACAGAAGGAAAACACACATTGCAAAACAAATTGCTTAAAATACAGGTGAGTTTTTAAATTTTTTAAAAGTGGCCAACACTGGTATAATATGTGACTTGCAGCCGCATTTTGAACCAAGTGGACCCGAGACACAGAAGAGCGACTCAGGGTGGTGAACAGTACATTACAATAATCAGATTGTATAATCAGTCTTTTGCTTTGTCAGGGTTAAGCTGGAGGAAGTTAGGACATCCATTGATGGCTGTTAAGTAGTCTTGCATGGTAGAGAGCTTACTGAGGTCATTCGGTTTGAATGAGAAATACAGCTGTGTATCGTCCGCATGAAAATAAATACACTTAAAACACCTTAATTAAGGGACCAAGGGGGAGCATATACAGGGAGAAAAGAATAGGACCAAGGATTGAACCTTGGGGCACACCGAAAGTCAGCAGAGCAGATGAAGAGACATAATCATCAAAAGCCATAGAAAAACTCAGATCTGACAAGTAGTAGGCAAACCAGTCAAGGGCAGTTCCAGTTATACCCACCCATTACTGAGCCTACTAAGGAGAATATAGAGTGGTCAATAGTGTCAAAAGCTGCACTTAGGTCATGCAGCAACAGAACTGAACGCTCCTCGGCAACAGCATGCATTAGGATGTTGTTTGAAACCCTGAGACGAGCGATTTCAGTACTGTGCCTCAGACGAAAACCAGACTAGAACTTATCAAATATATCATTGTTGTCCAGGACATGTAGGGGTTGCTTAGACAGTTCTCTAAGACTTTGTAAATAAGTGGAAGTTTGGATATAGGTTTGTAGTTACTGGGAAGCAATGGGCCAAGGCTTGGCTTTTTTAAGAGTGGCTAAATTATAGCATGTTTTAAGTAATCAGGCACACAGCCAGAACTAAGGGAGTTATTGAGAATGCAGAGTATGTGTGGGCCTAAAGAGCCAAAGACATCCTTAAATAGAGAGGTTGGAACAATGTCAAGAGGACTAGAGGAGGGGCACATTTGGGAGATTTCTTCCTCTGAAGAAATTGGCCTGAAACATGGGCCAGACAGTCAACCCCAGGGGTACAACAAAGCAAGATCATAGATCTTATATTAGTGACCTTATCCACAAAGAATGATAGAAGCATTTCACAGTCGCCATTTCAAAAGACCGGTGCAGGGGGAGGGGCAGGGTTTTACCAGTTTATTGATTGTGCTAAACAAAGCTCCAGGATTTATCTTGTTACAGGAAATCAATTTGGAAAAATAGGCAGTTCTTGTTTCTTTCACTTTCTGATTAAAAGATGAAAGTAGTTCCTTCATGTAAATAAAGTGAACCTCCAGTTTAGTATTTTTCCAACCTTTCTACACTCGTTTGAGACCATGTATATTGTCATTCATCCAAGGGGATGTTTTAACAGTACAAATTATTTGTTTTTAAAAGGAGCAACCGAATCTAAGGATCTAGAATCTAACAACCGAAACAGCGGTTGTTAATGGAGCAGAGTCATGAGTCAGCACAGGCAAAGCCGTATCCTTGCTAAGTTTTAGAAAGACAGAGGAGAAGTTGTCAGCAGAGTGGCTATTGAGAGTGGAAGGAAGTGCGTTTGTTTTTAATTACATCCAATCCATCAGTGTCAAAAATAATGCACGTGTGGTCAGACACAAATAAGTCGTCGATACATAGAGCCTTAAGGTTCAGACCCAAAGTGAAAATCAAATCAAGAGTATGACCATGATTGTGTGTTGCCCCTGATACATGTTGCGCTAAATTAAAAGACTGAGGAGTTGTGCTTAAAAACTCAGCAGCAAACATATCTGATGCATCATCAACATGTACATTAAAATCACCAACAATCATAATAACTTTGTCGAGTTTAACAACCACAGAAGATTAAAGCTTGGCAAATTCAGTTAGAAAGCCATTATTTGGGCCAGGTGAGCTGACGATTAGCTGACCCAATCCTGAGCATATACTCCTCAAAAGTGTTGAAATCACCGATGTCCACGGAGCGGAACTGTTTGGTAAAAACAGCAGCTTGTCCTTTACCGGACATCCTGGGTGCACTGACAAAGTTACAATCCATGGGACACAGTTCAGTCAAGGCCATGTTCTCTCCACATTTTTACCAGGTCTCGGTTTCTACTTGTCTTAGTCAGACACGAAGTCAAGATAAACGATTTGTTACACACAACCTCGTATTGATTAAAGCCATCTTAATCAGACGTTTCGTGGTGTCTGACGGTGCTGCCTGAGCCACGGGCAGCATGTTCCTGAAGTCAACACCACCGGACTTGGGCGGGCAATTGTCTTACCGGGTGAAGGTGCAGGGGAATGCTGTTGTTAGCATAGATGGGCCTGAGCCAGTTCAGTCTAACTGCAGGGTAGTGCTGAGGCAGCGGTGGACACCGCAGGTAATCCACAGCACTGCCTGTCTTGCTGCCTTTTCACCCAAACCAACAGGCTGGTTCTTCTCCCCTGTTTCCTCGGTCGCTGTCGGCATCTTCTGGGCCTCCGGTGTAGCTGGCAGGCCAGACGGCAGACTTACCAAGGTGCTGACAGGAATGGAAGAGGCAGCAAGATGTTCTTCCCCAGGTTCCGACTATACAGATCCAATGCAGAATCATGGATATCAAGCAACAACTCTCTGTTGTAAGCCGCCATAAACGACTGGATAAACAGGGACGTGAACAGAACAACAATGAGCAGGAAGGGAGCAGTAGCTGCTGCCAACGTCACTTGAAGCTACAACTGGAAACTCATTAATATAATTAATTTTAATCCTTTTTTTTTTTTTTTTTTTTTTTTTTTTTTTCTTATGTCCTGTTTTTGTCAGCTTTGTGATTGCGAGGTTTTAACTTAAGAATCTTTTGGTCTTTAGACAGACCAGTTATTTTTTCCTAACCAGTTCTGGTGATGGTAATTCTTGTTCTTTTCTTCGATACACTGCCATAATCACCCATTACTTTCATAATCTCAGAGTTCCATTCTCATGGGAGAAGCAGGCTGCCTGCATCATGCCTGTTCATAATGAAAGACAGCGTGGTCAGATGGAGCGAGAGCGATTGCCTTTTGATTGAAGTGGGTGTCTGACGTGTGTTTGCGTCAATGGTTAGACCAAGGCCGAGTGACGCGGACACGCGAACAAAAGACACATCGCTACAGCGGTGCTGTTATAAAGTCGTTTACATCTTGTCGAGGGCTGTTTTGAAAGCGAGGCAGTAATAGGCGCGTGGGCAAGGCATACAAAAATGTTAGGTCGGGGGGTCTTGCGTAGGACGGGCTATGCTTTGAAATGGGCACCGACAGACAGCTGCAGGAAAAAAGGTTTCTCCTCCATGCAGGATTACGGTCATCTGCAACTCACCACCTGACTTGCCATGAATTGCGGTCTGCAGAGGATCGGCGCTTTAGCTGAAAGTCACGGTTCTGCACGAAAAGGAGTACTGGGTGGTCTAGCGGGAGTGGCGATTGGACCCTGAACGACAGCATCGAGTTTTGTGGTCGGATCGGACCCAGTGCTTTGCCACTGCGTCTCAGACTTTGTGCCGAGAACATGTGCCCATGGAGGTCCAGGGCAGACAGCTGGATGTGCCTGACCTGGTCTTGCAGCATAGAATGTGTATCGGAGGTGCTGTACATCAGTTGTTTTGTTCTTCTTTGCATTGGTGTGTCTGAATATTGCTTTTTGTACTTGAGCGATGTTTGGGAATTGTAATACTTTTAATAATATGTAACGCTCTGGTGCATAATCTTTGTAAAGCTGTTGTGGTTTTTTTTGTATTTATTGTAAATAACGCTAAGATAACAAAGACAGGGCTGTGTCGATAATCGCATTACCACAATACCACGGTTAGGAGACGTCACCGCAGTATTGAGCTCATTACGTCATCCCTGCAAAAAAATATTAATATTGTTTTTTTTGTATTTCATTCTTTTTGCTGGTGAAAGTTACAGGAGGATATTAAATATAAACACAATAATCATTGCTCAGTTATCATCCTTCTGGAGTAACTTTTAAGTTGCTTCCACTCATCACTCGAGCTTTGTGTGCTGCGAAGGGGAGACGTTTCGTGTGTGTGTGTGTGTGTGTGTGTGTGTGTGTGTGTGTGTGTGTGTGTGTGTGTGTGTGTGTGTGTGTGTGTGTGTGTGTGTGTGTGTGTGTGTGTGTGTGTGTGTGCTTGTGTGTGTGTGTGTGTCTTATATTTATAAATTGTTTCTAGGGCTGTACCTGACTCAGAATTTTGTCAGTCAAATCAGATTCGCCTGTTCAATGCGAATATGAACGAGACACAGCCAGGGGCAGCAACGCCCTTTTACTGGGAAAAACAGAGTCTTCCTCCTCAATATATCATTGTAAACATAACCATATAATTTTAAATAATCGTGGCTCTGCACCCCGATGGCTCCCTCTTGGACAATATCGACTGTACCCACTGTGCACTAGCGATGGGTCGTCCATGATCAGTGTGCCAAAACAGTGTTTTTATTTTCGTAGTAGGTTATTCATTTCACTCCGTTTCCTTATGGGCAAGCGTGTGTGATGGGGACACGTTCTCTGTCACTCTTACACCCACTTGGTAAACCGCAATACCACAGTTATACGTTGCTTTCACCACGGTCAGAAAAAATGAATATAGTACGGTCACAACCCTAAACGTACAAGTGTAATTTCTACCGTGTCCAAGTGGGCAGTTTGACCAAGCCCATTGGTCAGAAATTTCATACTTTTATGGTATCATTCCAATCGTATAAATGCTATCGTATGAAATCTGAACATTCTGTGGCATTCAGTATCTCATACCGATGTCTAATTGGTTTATCAGTGTCACTGAGCCACAAATGTTACTAAAAGTTTGTACTGTAAGGTGTGATTTATTTTTTATTTTTTTTTGGGGCATTTTAGGCGAGAAATTTCATTCAAGTGTCATAGGCAGACATTGCACAAATAGCAACCACTAAAGGAAGCCAACACTGCCAAACCTGACTGCTCCTTTTCAATGAGGCTTCTTAACCCTTGCAGTAGGGGCTTGTTACGTAGCTCTTGTGACGCTGGTCATTTGGGGAGATTGAGGGGCGATTGACAGGTCTGGGTGTGAGGGGCATTGCTTCCTAAACAGTGTCTGGTGTAGGCTGAGTGTTGAGCTTGAGCTTGAAATCTCAGCAGCCATCAAGATAACAGTCGATTGACTGGCATTTATTAACAATGGATGATCATTATCAATTTGTGAAACAAGCGAATCAAACATTGTACCTTTAGAGAGCAGCATCAAAGTCGAAGATCCATGTCTTCACTGGTATTGAACGTTTTTCAATACCCAGCTCTAAATCAGACCGACGCAATCCATTTTTTAATTGGTTCCTTTATGCAGTGGTTGTGATTAAAGGCATGTGGTTAAAAATGCTGGCTTGCTGTGTGTGTGTGTGTGTGTGTGTGTGTGTGTGTGTGTGTGTGTGTGTGTGTGTGTGTGTGTGTGTGTGTGTGTGTGTGTGTGTGTGTGTGTGTGTGTGTGTGTGTGTGTGTGTGTGTGTGTGTGGTCAAGAGGTGTATTTGTCGTATACATACAGTATATGCAGTGAAATGTCATAACACCATGAGATTACGCACAATAAGCTCTAAAAACACTAAAATGTGAGTAATCGACAGGAGGCACAGGCGGCTGCAAGGGGCGGTGTCACAATCGCGATTCTGGGTTCTATAACTATATAATAGTATTAATTGTCTGTGTTGTATTAAATTATATAATAGTGTTAATTGTCTGTTTTGTATTAAATATACATTGAAATCCTTCTAAACGAAACATACCTTAACTTACCTCCAGTACTTATCTCACAGAGTAGAAGTCCTGGCATGTCACTGGTGCATGTCTACAGACAATTAGCATAGAAAAAAAGCTTAACGGTCTGAGAGAAAAAAATAGAATAAAAGGTATAAAAAAAAAAAAAAAAAAAGCCAAATATATTCAACTGTCAGAAACAGGGGGCTCAAATCTATGCTTAGAATTGCATTTGTTGTATATATTTTTTTATATATTTGTGTGTGTGTGTGTGTGTGTGTGTGTTCCTGCAGAGCCTGGTGCTGTGCTGCACACTTTTCTCGTGCTGCTGCTGTTGTTGCTGCTGCTGCTTCTGCTGCGGAAAGTGCAAACCACCAGAGGACGATGAGAACTACCAGTATGTGGACCCCGAGGACCTAGAAGCCCAGATCAAGGCTGAACAGGACGGAGGTGAGAGTGGTGTGTGTGTTTGTGTGTGTGTCATGATTTTTCACGGGCCCGATAGTGTAAGTGGAACCCCAAATTCAAGATGGAGCACCAATCACTGGGGACAGGGGGGAAAAAAAAAAAAGGTCTTGATTGTGCAGTGTGTACATTGTTCATGGAGTGTATGAACGACAGTCAATGCAACCCCTTGAGATGGAAGCAGAACCACTTCAGCTTATGACGTTTCTTGTTGGCCCTTTTCCTTCCGACAATAGAGAGCACAGGTGTGCTTTTGTGTACGAAAAATGCCCACATTTTGTGACGCTAACATGAAGTGAAGGCGATCTTTAGCGAGGACAGCAATGGACCACGCACCCTTCGCTCTCCTTCACAGTTCCTGCCAGTGTATTTATTTTTTCCTTCATTCCAACCCTGGCTTTGCACAGATGGAGTGACCTTTTGCATCTTCTTGCTTCCCACTTGTAGGCTGATGACTGTTTTTTGAGCAAGCAGCAACAATTCTGTGATTCCCTTTTAAATTACCAGAAAAAGTGGGCATGTCCATGAGAATTCAGTAGGATGGGGCATTGAAGTTCCATACTTGTATGGTAGTAGATTGCATCGATAACTGTTAAATGTTGTGGAGTGGTTGATGGGCCTCAGTGTTCAGCTACAGACTGTCCCGCAGCTACAGTCTTGATACAGAGCAAGTTCCTAGTTCCTTACAATGACTGTCAGCTATTCCATTCTGCAAATATATTTGGGAGGAATACTTTCCTGGGGCATTAAGTTCGACACCAATCCTTCTCCACACATCATTCTGTGTGCTTAAATGTTTGAATTCCTTTCGGCCTTTATTATACAACACAGGGGCGCTGGTGGAGACAAAACTTTCTCCCACAGTCTCATTGGAAAACAATGAGTCTCCAGTTTGCTCTCAGCTGCATACCACTGCCATGTGAATGCAGTTTGTACCGGAAGAGCAAATTACATGTTTCATGTAAAAAAATATTTATTTATTTTTTTGCCTTGTTTTTTTAAAAATCTGTGCCGCATTCCGCACCCACACTCTTATTTTCACGGCAAAAGTGGACAGGACAGAGGAGGTGTCGGGTCTGAGCTAGGATTTACCGAGAACGTGGTGTGGGCTTGTGCACCCCATCGCTCACTCCCTGTGCTGGCTTTCGCAATCTCCCCGCAGTGACGCAGCAGATGTCCCTTCTTCTGCCCCAACGGCTGCTGTCACTTCCTCTCAGAGTGGGTGGGGCTTGGTTTGGGGTTGAGGCACAGGGGCAGTAGAGCAGAACCAAGATCTGACCCTAGAATCCAGATACAGTCTGTGCCACACAGACTAATGAGCCCATTCAGTTTGCACAGTACACAGAAGGTTTGTACACAGTACAAGATCTCCTGTTAATTGTGTAATGTGGTTGCTGCGAACGAACCGGTTTCTGAGTGGCAGGCTGAGTTTCATCTTATGCAAATGTTTGAGAGCATTTTATGTACTCACGGAGAGCGGAAAACCCGAGAAAGATGTTATTAAAATTGTATGTTTTTCTTTGAAAAACATGATGTCTTTTTCTCAGAGAGGCTCATTATCTATGCACGTTTCCATGAAAGGGCAGCGTTGAGTTCACCAAACTCAAATCAACCAAAAATGTAACAGAGGAACAGCCATGAAGATGTATGAAGTAACTGGAGGTTTGAAGATCAAATTGTGTGTATGAGTGTTGAGCTAGCTAGCTAGAAAATATATATTTGGCTGACCAAAAAAAAAGCTAATTGTAAGGAAATCAAGAATATAATAAAGAGTAAAGCAGACGTTTGATGTTCTTCACTCTGAAAGACGACATTTGTGTATAAGTGTCTTGGCTCCCGTGGTCTTAGAAAGTATAAAAACTTTGATTGTAGACCACTCAGTTTATTCAAGTGCGAGATTGTCACTGGAGTATTCTTGCTTTGTCATTAAGTTTTCCCTGTGGTGATTGGTTTAATGGAGCCCCAAAGAAGGTATATATGTTGTGTCCGTTGGAAATACAGCCTTCGACTTCTGACGTCTGCATGACTGAAAGATTGGAGCTGAGTTTTCACCGTTTGGAAATCCATTGTTCCATACATGGTCTCACACTGTGGGGGACTCAGTGTTTTGTTCTGTGTTGTTGTCATCCTCCTCAACAGGTAACACAGTAATCATAGTCCAGCCCTCCTCTAGGCCGGGTTCAGAAGGCGCGAAAAGCCAGGCCACAGTCCAGACTCAGCCCATCCCCTCGCCCATGCCCGCGCCCGAGCCCACGGCAAACGCCCAACAGCCTGAAAACCAGGCAGAAAACCCTGGGGAGACGCTACCGGAGTCAAAGTGACTCGTAAGGGAGACTCCGCCTCTGCTCAATTTTGTGTCCTCTTGTCAGACGCCCTTCTTCTCCATTTTGTCCTAAAGGCCGCCATGAATCGCCCATTGCGAACGCTCCTCCATCCATCCATGTTTTTCAGTTTTGTTTTTTTGTTTTTTGTGGCCTTGGCTTTCACACACTAACCCATTGCTTTGTACGCTCACGATTCATTAACAGTCCCCTGCATGCTCCGTCTGTCACCAGTGTCATGAGCGGCTGTTTCTGCTCGTGGTATGTTGGACCGGATGTTGTACCGACTTGCATTGTGAGTTTGTTGGTGGTTTTTCTGCCTCCGCTTCCTTATTTTCAGGCTTAGGTGTTTGGCTGTCGGGGTTCATACTCAAGGTTTGTACAAAAGGTCTGGAAAGTCTTTTTAAATGGGCTTCATTTACTGGATGTCAATTAAATATCCTCCTGGGAGCCAAATATCTGTTCTCGAAAGGCGACAGAATCATAATGTCAAAATGCATTATGAAGTGTGAAAAAAGGCTATCAATTATCGATAACAAGAGTATGTGCCAATATAAGCAACACACCAATAGGATAGTTTCTTATTTACCAAAAAGGTCGATTTGACCGACAGATGTTCAAAAACATTTAAGGCTACACATTGAATGTGTTTTAAAAGTGTTTGGATTTCACTTAATTTTACCTCCACCCAGGCATTCCTGCACTCAGACACCTAGCCTGCCTAATCCAAGTAAATATTAAGAACCGTTCACATATACACAAAATGTTCTCGCACACGGGTGCTAATCTTATGTCAACTAGTTGCTAATCACTTTCCATTAGTAAACAGTGAGACAGAGGTACACTTTGTTCAGAGCACCTTTTTCTAACGCTCCACAATTAAAGTAAAGTGAAGTAGCTTGCCAATATCAGCAACGCACCATGATTCGAAATGATAGGATCATTTCTCATTACCAAGAATATCATTTTGACCCACTGAATGGCTCCTCAAAAAACCTCATAACTACTACTGAGAACTACTCTGCTCCTTTTTTTTTTTTTGTATTTTTCGAATCAAATAATATCCCTGTGTACAGGCTGTGTTGTACTCATTCCGTCAAAGCCCTATGTTTTCATGTACATAGTGGAGTTTGATCACCTACCGATGAACCATGAACCCATGGTTCATTGGTTCACTATGTTGTACATCTACCATCACAGTCCCATACCGGCCTCTTTGGCTACAGCTGTCCTATTGTGTGTCTTTATTTTCATGTCTGTCTTTGTCCTCTGACTCGATGTCTACATGTACAGTATGTAGGTTTTCATACACTAGTCTGTCTGTCTGAATTTAGCTCTCGATATAAAGGCAACTGATTTGGCCAAGATGGAATATCTCTGGCTAAATAGTTCTTATGGGCCAATAGGGTACAGTAGGGACACTGGATCAAAATGTGGAAAAGGAAAAACATGATTAAGACTGATCAGCTTTTGCTATCAGAGATACAGAGGCGGAGTCAGCGTTCTGCTGACTTAAAGCAGGTTTAGACTACAACTGTTCAAACACTCTGGGGTTGATGACCGCCAGGCTGTGCGACAGCTCCAGCTGAAGCGAGGCCTCTGCTCTGTGCACAGGGTTTCCAAAAAAAAGCATTATAATAACAAACAAAATTCTTATTTGTTCATCTGGTACCAGAAAGGCTTATGTCACAAACGTTAGAAACATGCTTCCAATCATAGAAGAATGTTTGTATGTAGTTTGTAAACATTTTTACATGAGTACAATTTTTTTTTTGGATGAACACAACCTTGTAGCAATTACAAGAGTTTTGCTGGTGCCATGTCTTACACTGTTGGTGCTACCATCTTTTTAGCATTGTAGATTTTTATCTTGGAAAGGTGTAGTGAGTCTGGTCACCTTGTCAGCCACGCATGACATTTGCTTGAAGATGTCAAAAGTTGTTAAAAGGTTGAGTCTTCGAACGCCGCGGGCGTGGCCAGGTTTTTTTAGTTATTACTATTATAATTATTTTTTTTTTTCACGTCATCCATTGCATTTTTGAGGGGCTTGGAATGCTCAAACACTTAGAAAAATTGTCACACACATCAGAACTGGCTAAAATGGAAAAATTTTGTCAAGGTGTTAAGTTTTGTCTGATGTGGTGATATACTCTGAATGTTAAGTTAAAGTGACATTATCTACAATTCTAAAAGTGGGAACCAGACCCCCAAGCTTGGAACCAGCACTAAAGGGGTCATTTTTTAAAAAAGCCATCTTCATTGTACAGTCCAGTGTTGTGATTTCACCTATTGATACCCTATTAAAGCAAAACCTTCGGCTCAGGAACGAAGCTGCTTTGAGGGTTAATGTGCTTGGCTTAAAAACACCCCAGAAGTACATTTTCTTTAGGCATCTCTTGGTATGAAATCTTATGGCAAAAATGTGTAGATTGTGACAACAGCTGGTTAAACCAAACTTGCTTCAACCCACCAAACGGATTTCCTGATGACAGGCAGTGTTTACTCTATTTATAGTTCGTAGTAAAATGTAAAATTTTGCCTTTTGCCGTGTCCCTTTTCATATCCACGCCATAGCCCTGGAATGTGCCTTGTTGCCTTTCTAACACTGCTGGACTATCGCTATTCTGTCTGTATGTGTGTGTGTTTATGCTCTGACTGATTGGTGTTGCATAGCCCTGAACAATAAGGTTGGAAGTGCATGCGAATACTATGCTCACAGCCCTGTGTGTGTGTTCTGTCGCCGTGTCTCCCTGCTGCGTTTCGGTGAATGGGTGGCTGCGTTGTTATGTATGGATGATGTGGCTGACTTACACGCCCTCCGCCACTCTGGCACAAGGAAAGTGACAGTGCGGTCGTGCCTCAACTCACATGGGAAGGTAGGTCCCTGCTCTGAGAGAGCAAGCATCCTAATTTCTCTCAGCCTGTAGAACCAGCGGAATAAACGTGTGCCGTCGGCCAGAGCTGTGGTCTAGTTCAGGGGTTCCCAAACGTTTTAATGACGAGGCCCCCCTTTGGAAGACTTGAGCTGTGGCTTAAAGAATGAAACATTTGACTTAATTTTTTATTATTATTTTTTTTTTATTAAAACATGTCAAACAATAAAATATATCATGATCATCTGGGTCTTGGCATAAAGTGCCATGCCTTTCATGCCTCCAATTTTTAGATATCAAAGAATCTGGTCTTGGACGCGAGCAATCAAAGGTTTTTGCACTCAAATGTATTTGCTATCGAACACAGGAAAGATGGCTCCCAGTCCAAAAGCTTGATGTTGTGTGGTTGCATGTGAAGTTCCTCAAGGAAACATCCTTTAGGAATGTCACATGCAACCACACAATATCAAGCCTTTACCAGTTTAAAAGAAACACTCTGTGAATATTTTTATGAGACCACAGTTATTATGGCAAACGTAGGCTTAAAGATTAATCCGTTAATCATCGAACATGGCTACTTAACTTTGTCATCCAACGCCCAGTGTACCAGGTTATGATTCCCTATGGGAAGCACTGACACACTTTAACCTCAGTTTTGCGCATTATGAATGTTTTATTTTTATGATGGATATAAAAGCAATCCGGAATTGACATTGAACGAACTTGGTTGTGTTTTTCCCAAAGTTTCTAGATATGTCATGGGGTGATTAAGCTATGCAATTAATTTAGACCTGATAATTGTCTTCTTTATCCGACTAACTAATCTCTATTAATCCATTTATTTTTTTCCCATCCCCACAACTTCTTTGATTCACAGTAATTGGTTTTAGTAGTGAAAAGATTAGTTTTCGATGCGGCAACATATTGAGGTTAATCGTTTGTTGATGGACAATTTCTCTGTTCTGTCATGAGCGCAACCAGGTAAAAAATGTAATGATTTCCGTTGTCCACTAGGGTGAGTGGCTCTCTAGAGCAGATGGGTACTTGTACATTAGTGCATGGCGTAAATAGCTCTGGAAATGACATTAATGTCATTGTTAATGTAACCTGCATGCCTCTAGATGGTTCTTTGAGCGCCACAGCATGCTAATACAAGCATGCAACACATGCTTGTATTTTCTGACAATGGTGCCTCATTAGGCTGTAGAGAATTACCCATTGTTTATTTATGTGCTTTGCAGACTTGGGAGAAAGAAACGTCCCCAGAAGTGCAAACTAGTAGTTTCCATTTTCCAACAGCACTGGTTCGCGATTTGTTTTCTATGGTTTTATTATCTAAGGTGTTAGTGTGAGGAAAACATCCAATCAAATGCCTGTCCTTAAAGCTCTTTGTTTTTGAACCTGTCTGTTTGACCTCTCTCTCTCTCTCTCTCTCTCTCTCTCTCTCTCTCTCTCTCTCTCTCTCTCTCTTCCCCCCTCCGGCAGGTGCGCGAATTCCCATCGTGATCCAGCCGCATTCCACCGCCAGCAGGGCTCCGGAACCCCCTCGGCCCCGAGCCAGCCAGCCCATCCCGATGCCCCAGCCCTCACCAACGCCCTAACCCCTTCCATCTCGTCCACACATCGGACAGCAGCGCCTACTACTGCGGGCACGGGGATGCTGCAAGGCTCTGAACTCCCCTCCCCCGCCCCTCAATGGAGCTCACATCTTGGCGGTCTTATCACATTTTCAAATCAAAACAGCTGGGTGAACTGTCAACCATCTCGACACAGCTGGCTTTTACCACACCGCTGGCTGAAAGGCGAAGTTAAGCCAGGCTTACCGATCACCAGTGGATGACCACTCGCTCCATTTTCCCTTTTTCTGACACCAAGACGTGCTCGTTGGGAAATGCCCCCCATCGCTAATCCAAGTCATCCCCATTCGCCAAACAGAGGGGAGGTAAAGGATTGACCCCCACAAGATCTCCCCTAAACCCCCAGACCTCCACTTTGTCCTTTCCCTCTACTTTAGCCGGACTGCACCAAGAGGCACCAGTGTCTAGACTTACCGCGAAGGGCAGGGGGCTTCGTGTTAAACTTTGAATCCAATACCATGCGTATGTGTGTTTGTTTGTGTATGCGTGTTAAATCCCAATTATCTGAGCCAAAATGCCCGGAGCCACAGGAAGACAGTGTGGGCTGAAAGCAATCTCAACAAGCTCAGCCCCCCCCCCCCCCCCCTCCAGATGTGCATGCGTGACTGTCCAAATGCTTGCCACCACTGTACAGCATGGGAAAACACAAGCATACGTGTTCACCAGCCCGTCGTAATCCATCCTGTGCCATTGTTTCATTACTTCACTTACTGAAAAAGCCCCCCCGCCCCCAACAAAAAGAAAAAGAGAAAATAAAATCTCCATCCTGGCTCATAATGTCAATACTAATGATAACCTGTGGATTCAACTTGGCACTGAACTGTCATTTTTTGCTTTTCTTTTTTTTTTAATGGGAACCACAGCGCACATTTTTAGTATTTTCTCTTTTTTTTTTTTATATACTCGTCATTACCTTCAATTTTCCTGCAGTTCATGTGGAAGACCAAACCCCTGTGTTGCTGAGGGCCAGAGGGGCTGGCCGTTTTGCTCTCCACGGCGTGTAAGTGTGTACGTGCGATACACACTTTGAGAGAAACTGAGACGCCGTCGTCACATTCACTGTTTTAGCGCTTTGATTTTGGAACGTCATTGGTGGCGAAATAGTAATGGTGGTTGTAGTGTCTTTGCTCCCCTGGCTTAATACATCCCACTGAAAGGTACCGCTATTTTGAACGAGACCTGATGAGATAATACAGTGATAGAGTGCGGTACCAGTCTGCTGTTGTGTCTGTGGTCACTGTTTGGGTTTTTTTGAATGTGTTTATACCTAGTATTATGAGAAGGGGATTTAGTGCCAGTCACATTTGATTTATCCGTGACATTTGCCAGACAAACACCGCAAAGTTGGTGACGTGGGATCTCGTGTGACGCCGTCCGTAAGGGCACATGCAAGGCAGTACTCCAGGTGAAAGGCACAAAGCAGAAGTGTCATTTTCTGCTCAAATGTCACACAATTTCTTTGTTTTGCTTTGTAGTATATTGAGATATACCGTATGTACACTAAGGCCATCTCCAGTATTTGTTTTGCTTTGCATTTTCTAGCTTTTTAATGTTTTTCTACAGTGCTTCCTATGGTAATACATCAATTCCATGATGACCCCCAGTTTAGACAAATAACTGACTTTGGCTTCTACAGTTCAAAATTTCAAGCTCTTGTTGAAACTGTATTTGGCAACGTGAGATATGATCTAATCTTCCTCTCCCACTCATTGTGAAATAAAACCTCTTCACACTTGTTCTTCTTCTTAAGACCGTGCAGCCTTTGGACAACAGGTCACTTTGCGTGAGTCAAGATGTTTATATAGGAAAATCCTCCTACTCAAAACATTTGTTTGAGTGGTCGATACTTTGACCTTAGCTCCTCATGATCAATTCTGGGAAGTAGCCGTGTGTCACTGCATGCATAATAACGAACGGCACGCCAGTTTTCCCTCCCAAGAAATAATTGAAGGGGAAAGTGGGAGATGGAATTGGCTGCTGGTGGCTTGAAAATCATAACTTCATTATGGTTCATGGTCGATTTTTTTAAATCAGCTTGCGTCTTGCCCTCCAAGGTTTCTCATCTGCTATCTTTCTAGTTTGTAGCCTAAACTTTGTGGGAATATACCGGTTGAGAGACCTATGATCTATTGTAAATTTAACATCACAGACCTCAACTTTGACCGTCGCCAACTCACTTCAACTGCTTAACATCTACCATCAACTTTCCAGCAAGTTGACAGTTGAAAATAGATTTCTTCCTCGGTATCATAACAAAGTCATTTCAATTTTCAATCAAATGTGGCCATAGAGCGCGGAAAAGAAGACGGTTATTTTTGAATCGTTGTAAATAGTCATCACCACGGCAAAGATGTCTCATAATGCGAAATAACAGCCTTGTTGGCAAGTTTTCAAAAAAAATTAAGCAAGTCTTTTAGTTTGAAATGAAGCGTGGCCATGGAGCATCAAAAGAAGACATATTTATTTTTTAATTGTTGTAAATAGTCATCAAAAAATGTAGATGTATTGCATAACGCAAAATAACTTAAGGTCCTCGTTGTCAATGCAAAGATTAAGCAAATTGAATTGAAACTTTATTTTTCATGTTTATGATTTTATTTTTTTTGTATTGTATTTATGTCAAATGAAAATATTTTGATTTAAACTTTTACTGATCAGAGACTGAAAAGGGGAGGTGTTTTCCAGTCTTCCCTCCGAGAGCAGACATCGTTCTGCCCCGTTGACACAGTTTCTATATCGTGTTTGTTAGGTGCGTACGTGTCTGTGTCCAAGAAATGTTTTCAGATTCAACGGAAACGCACCGGACTTCGGCATCGTAGCAGGAAAATCTACTGTCAGTCTGAAGTCGGAAGTCACTGTCCACTCTTATGGTCAGAGTGGACAGGATGGAAGACGCTGTCCAATCTCGAACTGAAATGGATTTTTGACAGGTTTTTTTTTTTTTTTTCCATTGTGGTTTTTTTTTTTTGGTTGTCAACGATGGCTCCTGGTGGACAATATGTAAATGTGCATTTATATAATGAAGTGTAGTCAAATAAAAGGGGGGATTTCTATGTTGGTGCCTATTCTGTTTTGTTTGTAGGGTATGCAGTTGTTGCATCCTAAATATCTATGTATATAACAGACGGTCTACACTACAGTCTAGCAGAGATCCAAACACACAAATGACATTCTGCATTCTTCTGTATTGTAAAGACCTACTGTATATACCCATCAGATGTCCTGCAACAAGAACAGTTAATAACCTGGTCTTGTTTTTGTATTTAACAAGCCAAATCGAACCTGCAGCATTGTTCATCTGCCTAAAATGCTTAATAAGCTGGTTTAAAGGTGTGTGTGTGTGTGTGTGTGTGTGTGTGTGTGTGTGTGTGTGTGTGGGGGGGGGGGGGGGGCAGGCACTTGCCCATGTCTGTCTCCTCTATAAATGGCCCTGTAATCCCTTCAGCAGCTTAGTCTTATCTCACTCTATTCAGTTGATTAGCAATGACCTAATCCTGTTTGGGATGACCTCATGACCCCCTGTTGTTTTGTTTATTTATTTATTTATTATTCTAATTGGCTCTTTACCCGGAAGTGACAAGGGAGGTAAGTGAAAGTGGTTCTGGGACATGCAGTTGTAAAGGTCAAACAGTAATATAACAACCAAAAAATGCCACCGACATGCCTCTCTGAGCGGCAGTGATGTAATGAATTCCGTTGGGTAAAAGTTTGCTGTTCCTGTTCAAGAGAAAAAACGCTTAAGTTTATTCAGTCTAGTTTTGGTTTGTTTTTACAAGCACTTCACTGTCTCAAGTACAGCAGTCAGGCCCCGCCCTTCGGAATCCTGGATTCTGATTGGTTTACTAAAAACAAACGTCAAACAACTTTTTTGTGACTTTTGTGAGTTCTGATGTGTCCTTCTGAGATTATTCGGAACCCCTGGGCCCAGGTACACAAAGAATGTTTTTGTGTCGCTATCTGGCAATTCCACAAAGAATCTGCGGCTCGTTAGGGGAACCTTTATGAGACGTTTTCGATGCTCATTTTCCTCCTCTCCTTTGTTTGATCAAACCGGTAAGGCTTGAGTTAACTTTCAAAAGAAATAGTTTGAACAGAAATAAGAGGAGGAAACTGGATGGCTGTCTGTAATGTGAGAACGTTTGACGGGATTGAACCTTTTTGAGATTATCTCCAACCTCCCCCAAAAAGCAGCTTTAACATGGCCGAAATATATCTGCCTTTAAAATGTCTGCTCTCTGATTTCAACCCAAGATAGCAAGTGATGGGTACAAGTGAAGAGGCACCAGTCGCCACCACACCCGGTCTGGTGTTGATGTCCGGGGCATTAGGCTACTTTTCCCTGTGGCCGCCTGCCTGATGAAGGCTGTTTGGACTGTAACCCAAGCTAGAACTAACTCCTGGGCTAAATATAACACCAAACAAGTTGTTCATACCAGTGTGTGTGTGTGTGTGTGAGAGACAGGAAGGATGGGAGGGTTTTTATGTGTGGGCAAGAGCAGGCTGGCAGGAGCCACCGAGATCCAGGAGCAGTTTAGGGGATGGAGAGAAAGGAACAGAGAGGTGGAGAGTGCCTAGTCACAACTGGTAGACAGATGATAGGGAGTCGGGCAAATATTGTTCCATCTGCGTGATTTCACCAAGACGGGAATCCCAAAACCTAATTTAGCAAACGCAGTCTGCCTCGACTGTCTTGTTTCTGGAACCCTTCCTCACTCCTGCAGGATTTTATTTATTTAATTTTTGCAAAACCAGCTCTGGCGCCATGAGCTTTTCCCTGGGCTTCCAGCCGCCAGCAGCGGGCGACCCGGGGCCCGGTGGAGCCACGCTGGGGAACCTGGAGAAGCAACTTGTCTGCCCCATCTGCCTGGAGATGTTCTCCAAGCCCGTGGTCATCCTGCCCTGCCAGCACAACCTGTGCCGCAAGTGCGCCAACGACATCTTCCAGGTGACGTGTGTGTGTGTGTGTGTGTGTGTGTGTGTTAGATTTATATTATATTGTGATTTTACAATCTTGGTGGCGGTAGTTTCTGTCCGTCCATAGTTTTGAAAGTAGCCTGTTACAGCCCCCTTTGACTTTCTGCAGACGTTTTGTTTTTCTCGTTTTTATAGTGACTGCAGTGTCCTATCGGTGATCTTGGCAACTCTCTTCCTCTTCTACTTGTAATATGCATCATTTCCTGCTTCAGCTGTGTTCTTCCTCGCCAGTGTCCGGTCCAATACACCAGGACCCGGTATCCCCAAATCCAAAGGGTCTCGCTGTGTCACTTTTTGTCGACTGTTTATTTTTCGGCTCGGTATGACTCTTTGTGATGTTAGTTTTTCCTCAGTTGCTGAGACACAATTCCCGGAACAACTCAGTGCAACTCAGTTTTCTCAGATCTTCACACACAATTTTAAAGACTCACACCCAATGGTACAAACATCTAACTTCTGGATCCCAATATAAACTACACACACACACACACACACACACACACACACACGCGCAATCTGTCAAAACACACTGGGAATGGGAGGGATTCATTCAAAACAAAATATTTAGAAAAGGTTTGCAGGGAAATAGTTTGGAACTTTGTAAAAGCACAGCGCTGACCATCCAGTTAACCCTTTCAGGAACACCTTGGCGAGAGATTCAAAACAGTACTGTGATAAATACCTCTTACATCAGCTGATAAGGGAATACTACTGTCTGTGCTGTTTTGGTCAAAAACCTGACCTTTGAAATGTCACAATGACAAAACATGTAAGGAAGAGTTCATGCCCAGTAAAATACCCAATTATATTAAGCCCTGACTCAAATCTCACTCATTTAGATACTAGTTCTTCAAATGAGGCTATGGCCAAATTATTTATTTTGTAAAAATTACCTACCATAAAAAAAAAAGAATAAATATATTTATTTTTTCTCCTATTCTCATATTTTATTATATATAATATATGTTATATTTGAAGTAATTTCCCCCTGGGATTATTAAAGTATTTCTGATTCTGATTCCTATTCATGATTTAAATAAAGTACTGTATGCCTCTCATATGTTGTCTTTCAACTTGGGCATTGTTCGGATTTGTTGTTCCAAAGCACATGGACATGCCTCTCCGTCCTATTTATAGACCCTGTTTCTGATTGGTGTGTTAACAATTTTGAGGCTTAGTGTTTGCACCTGGAGAAAGGTGCAGTCTTTGAGTTTAGGTTATGATGACTTGAGATACAGTATAGTGCAATGAATGATTAATTTGGCCACTTTTGTCTCAGGTTTTGCAGAGAGGGATTTGATAATTGAATGTGTGGAAACAGGCGAATAGTGTATTCGGTTATGGGAAATGTGTGTGTGTTTTGGGGAATGACGTAAGGGTATCTGTTTTTGTGCTACAGGAACTTGTTTTTTTTGTGTTGAAGCAATCGAGAAAAACTGTAATCCTCAATAAAGTTATCACATGTGGCTTTAACAGTAAACAGTGGGAACAGGATGTAGCAGTTTGGATGGGAACAATTTTCAGATCTATGTGTACAGTAACACCCACATGAACTGCACCTGGCTGGAAACATCAGAGAATAGCCTGAGCCACAAAGAGGCCAGTAAGTAAGTAAGTGTGTGTGTGTGTGTGTGTGTGTGTGTGTGTGTGTGTGTGTGTGTGTGTGTGTGTGTGTGTGTGTGTGTGTGTATGCGAGTGCGTGCTGTCAGCCAGCTGCTGTCGTTGATCACCCGTCTGTTTTTCCTGGGGTGCACCAGGGAACTCGTCTGCCTTTCATCCCAGTGTCCCCACTTGGCCGGGCAGATGGCGTTCATGTGCACTGGCCGTGGCAAACAGATTGAGTTGTGGTCCAAATTATTACAGTGGATTAAGTGTTTATTTTACACGCGGACATGTTTTCCTTTTTGTTGTTTGTTTTGGTCAACTCAGTTCTTAATAATGAACTTATACCGTTTACAGTATATACACTCAACCTCACTAATGATGGTGCATTTGTTGTTGTGGGATTTGCACTTTTTGTCAGCAAGGTTTAAGTTAAATGTTTTTTTGGGGGGAGGTGGTCAGCTAAAAGTTTTGGAACACAGGACGCGATAGGACGCTAAGGCAGATTGCACAGGGCCTTAAAGTACAGTGATGTGTTTCGTTGCCAAGCAACCGCACCAGCAGCAATGCTTATCCAAGGGGTTGGATGATCAGACTAGTTAAACATTCAAAAGGGGTTTCTATGATCTGTGTGGTGCACTGAGACGTGTACTGTATGTGTTTGTGTCCAGCCGGATTATGTGTTGGAACCAAGTTTGTCTTAAAATATAGTACTGGACCAATAACTGACACATTATAAGTGTGTAAAAATAAGTGAATTAGTGTATTTTATTTTCTGCAGCAGCTCAGTTTGTAGCTCTGTAAGTTTCTTGTCAGTTGCGGGCTAGAGGTGGACCAGGTGGCAAGTAGAAGCCACAGCACCTTTTAAAGACTCTCCTAATTAATTCAGTCTCCTGCAGCTGCATCCCCTTCCAGTTGACAGTGCTGACCCTCCCCACCTGCAAATGGTGCCAAAACCACTCCCCCCAACCACAAGCTCCCTGTAAAAACATTTGGCCATTGAGTACACCCTATGGAATACACAAACAAGATTTGGAACACTCCAAATTGACTGATTTCTGATCACAGCCAGTGCCCCTCTGCCTCTCTCTCTCTCTCATATCCCTGTATCCCCTTAAACCAGGCAGCGAACCCCCCCTGGCAGCCCCGCGGCTCTTCCAGCGTGGTCTCCACCGGCGGTCGGTTCCGCTGCCCTTCATGCCGTCACGAGGTGGTGCTGGACCGCCACGGTGTGTATGGGCTTCAGAGGAACCTGCTCGTGGAGAACATCATTGACATCTGCAGAAAGCAGGAGTCCTCCAGGTGAGTCATGTGGGCTGCGTCCGAAATGGCGAAATGGCACTGCATACTACATACTATGACCGTGCGGTCATCCAGCTTCCTTTACTATGCAAATAAAATAATGCTTCTTGAACATACCGCACGTACTACGACTTCAACACTTTGCGCTTATCACATATCATATGCTTCATATATGGTGTATAATAACTTGGATGTTCTTGGACTAATATAATATAAATAACCTGTCCACGGGGGGGAAACAATGTGGTTATTAAAACAAGAAAAATAAATTCTTGCTAATCTTAACTTATCTTAAAGAAATGTCAAGAATTAGTTCAAGACATATTGTATGTTCTCAATGCAAACTTATTCATTCCAGACCCATGATTATTTTTTCCTAGAAGAAATAACCTTTTGTTCATTTTAAACGTGTCCAACTTGTCCCATGTGGCTGGATTGGACTAAGAAAGGATCTGTTTGTCTGTATCATAGGTCACAGCCTCAAGTCCCCCTTTTCCCACAAGATCATCCAGAGACAAATTTGTGCACGCTGTCATTCCACAAAGTGTCTTACATACTCCAGTTCATAAGCCATCAGCAAGTTGCGCTTCAATGGAGCGCTGCTAATACCCAAGCATCTGTCTGCACTCCTAATGTTGTAATGTGAGGTGAAGTCCAATCGGGTTTCAGCTACAGCACGTAAACAAACCAGAGAACGGACCGAGGTTTGCAACCCAAAGGCATTGTGGGGCAGGGGATTCCCTATCCGTGTGGGAGCAGCTCACGTGGATTCCACTTGTGTCTGGATTTGTTTGTTGTGTGTCGTGGACAAACGCTAGTGGTGTTGCCAGGCATAGAAATGTATTCTATTGAATTTGACGCTTTGTCCTGTGTTTGATTGAACTTTGTGATATCAATGGTGAGTTGCAAGATTTCCACAAGGCTCCTTTTACACATACTTTAGGCGTGGGTTTGAAAAACAAAAATAAAGAGCTTTTGAGTCTTAAAGTCTATTATTGATATATTGCACAGCTTATTACATCGAGGACAACATGTTTCCTCTACAGTTTTTCTCCAAACAAGAACCTCTTGAATGTTGAACAGGGATGTGGTTATTTACTGAACATAACACCCTGTGAAACAGTGACAAATGAAGCACTAGTAACCCGCTGACCTGGCCTCAACAATGAAGAGCAAAACAACACGTTTTTGAGGTGGAGGATTTTTCTATATACTGTAGATAATTGAATCGCTTAAAAGGCTTAAAGCAGCATGTCGTTTTGCAGAAGAAGAATTTCTTCTGCAGCAGTAATGTTTGCATTGAGCTTTGGGACCCAGAGCCAGTGGCATGCCAACGTAGTAACAAGCAACCACCAGTAGAGGGCGATGTTGCATTCCTGTGCTGTCTACGTTTAACAGAACACTCACTAATTATGAGGCGCTGCATTCTGTGCTGACATTAGACTGGTCTAAAGTAATCTACCTTAAGGTTATCCCGAAAACCCTCAACCGAAAATTTAAAGTTAAAGTCAAATATTAATAAATGTGTCATCAGGGTTTTGTTTTTTTAATCCATCTGTTCCTGTTTGGCTGTCGCCGGCTCCGTTTGTGTTTGTCTACACAGATGTTCAGTCAACACCCATGTAGATGAAGAGCAAAGGTTTGACAGATGACTGTTGAACGAAAGAAAGGTCTAAGCTCGTCCCAGAGAAAGGACGGACTACACTGCTTTTGCCGCTGTTTAAAAACATGTCAGCCGAGAAAGTAGAAGGCATTCTTTGTAGAGAGATATTTTGCTTTGTTTCTTTGCAGAATTTCGTGTTGCAGCGAGCTCTTTCAAAATAAAACAGTACGAACTCCTCAGGTGGGATATAACCTACGAGAAAGGAGCCATTGAACAGTGCCGTTACGGTAGCTGTTCAACAACGGCTGCATACCTGGTTTTTTTCATTGTTGTTACTGTATCTGTCCATTTTTATTGTTGTTGTTTGCCTCTTCAGATATGATAAAATAACAACAAACCAACGGACACATTTGGGTAAGTGAGAAGTGGCTCGTAGGAGTGACAAGCATAGTACGATACATCACTTCAATGAGTCCATCACTTCAATGAGTCACAATCCACAAGTTGTGATTGAACGAAGCAGGCTTCTCATTGTCCTTGAAGAGTCCTTTCTATATTCATTGTGACTCAACCAAAGTGGCACTTCTTCCGAGAATGAGCCGGCACGAAAAACGGAATCGCAGAGACACAAAATCTAAACCCTTAAAAAGAAAAGCCTAAATAAGCAGAACTGAATCGTTTTTAAGAAGTGAGGAGTGAAGAGAACGGTAGCTACAATGTTACTGATTTTTGCAAGTGTTGATGTGACACAAAATAGCCATCGTAAAAATTGCATAAGGACCGTAAAGAAGCGTTTAAATATTGCCTTCTCAATCATCCGTAGTCACTTGAGTATCTGTGTGTGTGTGTGTTCTAAAGAGGATGGAATACTCAAAAAGTATACACAAGCTAATGTACCACACTGGATGCGAGTGGAGAGCATCTCAGTGATGAAGCTCTTGGTCAAGTAAGCAGAGAAACCAAGATGGTGTGCTGTACTTGCAGATGGCATTCAGCAGCTCAAATGAGGGCACAACAGCAAGGTTAGTCCCAGAAGACAGATGGATCTTGGAAGACCTGGTAGAGCTCGCCAAAGGGGTCAGAATGGAGTTCAAAACATGTAAACCCAAAAGCCTAGTCCTGAAGAGGCGCCGTGTCTGGAACAGGTTTAAGATCGGGGAGGATACCACTCCTACCGTGAGAAGCCAATGAAGAGTCTGGGGAAGGGTAAGAGAGTTTGAAGGAGACGCTTTCCCAAGTGGGCATGTTTTAGGCCTGGGGTCTGCCAGCATGGGTTGCTCCCTAGACTCCTGTTGCTGCTGCTCGTCTATGAAGTGCCCCTTTCCACAGTAGATGCACTGGAGTGGAAATTGAACATCTTCCTCAGGACATAGTTGGCAGTCCCCAAAATTGTATGCTCAATTTGCTTATACAGTACAGTGAACAAGCTGCAGCTGCCAATAAAATCGTCCGTGGAAGAGTACAAGGCCACAAAAGCGTACAAGGTTATGACGCTGCAACATCACAAGGACCAGAGGGTCCGGCAGGCAGACATCTACGTCCAACAGGGTGCAAGGGATCAGCTTGCAGTGCGCTAAGGGAGGCGGCGGAATGGCTCCGGCATGTAGACATTGGTGGATCTGTTAACCACGGTAGACTGATGCCAGGGTTGCATCACCATCACAATGCAAACCAAAGGGAGCGCCGCAGCACAGTGCAGAGCAATATGCGAGTGGCAGAGGAGGAGGGCAGGCATGCCAGAGCTATGGCCGTGAAGCAGCAGGGCAGCTTGTCTCAAGTTCCTGCTTTGTTCAGTCTATTTGTTCTGCCTACACCAACAAATCTTCACAGATGGATGCTGACATAGAGCCCTTGCTGCACACTATGTGGGAAACCAGCCAGCCTGAGGCACATCCTCTCGTGCCTGACTGACAGGAAGTTTGGGTTGCGTCACAACCAAGTGTTGGCCCAGCTGGCTATAGAACTGGAACAGGCAAGGAGAGAAAGAAGGAAAAAAACATCAAGGCAATGGCCCTCATTTCATTCACTTCCTAAGGTCGCCTCAAAAGACAACAAAGGAGGCAGGGGACACAGGGGTCATGGCCACAGCTGAAGACTCGGACTTGACCTCAAGAGGCAGCTCAGACTCAGACTCAGACTCAGAGAAAATCGCCACTACAAACCCCCAACCGGACATCATCCTCTGATATGTGAAAAGCATGCGAAAAGGTTTCCATTTGTATGTACTGTATTCAAAGCTATGAATATTTTGAATATCCGGGTTAGCTATAGAATTTGTACTACCCATCTTGCAGTAGATTTACATTTAAGCCAAAGGTAGACTGATCCATTGAGGGCAAGAGGCAAAAGACATTATAGTGCAACAAGCCTCAGTTTATAAATAGCAAAAGACAAGGAACGATAAGGTACAGTGCTGCGCGCAAATTGTACTGCGGGTGGATCCGGAGCAAAACAACATTTCCACTTGTTTGGCTCATCCAGGCTTGTGTTAGTAAAAATGTATTGTCATGGCATGTCACCATCGTATTTTCATTTATACAATTCTGTTGTCAGATTTGTGTTTTTTCCGTGTAAAGGATAGGTTGAATATTTTTCAATATTTTTTTAAATTTGCTTTATAGCTGTTCATAGCACACTAACAGGAACGCTGTAGCATCTCATTGTGCATCGATGCATTTCAATGGGGCTGATGTTTAAGTTGTAAAGAACATTCAATTAAAGTTTGAAAAATCTCCCTTTTGAAAACAGCAGACTCACACTACAGTCGCCATTTCTTCGTTTATTTTTTAATTCAAAACGAATTTTTGCTGTTGCAGCAGTATATCAAAATGTAACATTGGCTACAATAGGTCGCCAGTAGTTTCTGTTTCTGGTCTCTTATGTTAGCGAAAAGTGCTGATTTACAGAAGTGCGTCAAAGAAGTAGAGAATCAATAAAACCCTGGAAAAACCTGATAAAAACAGTTTGAAACCATTTCCCTTCCCTGCATGCACTCTACCATATATAGACTGTCTGGCTTTAATGTGAGCTACCCAATTTTCAACAAAAGGGGATTTGGTAAAGGTTTGCATTTGACAGCAAACAGACTGAAAGTCCCATGCAAACTTACAAATGATGGGAACCAAGGTTTTAATAAGGCCTTGATTGAAAAGCGGCAGACTTATCCATGAGCTTTTGGTGTGATTTCATATTTTAACATCGACATGTAATCCATTGCGATGGACCTTGGCTGGATTCTCTTACACGGCGACTCTGAACCCGTAAGCGGGGACATCTTGAAGCGTATCGACACTGTGAAGCCTGTCCGTTCAAGTCTGTTCACGTCGCTGATCCTTCTTTCCGCTCTGACCGGCAGACCCGCGGACGTCAAGGCGGAGCGGCACCAGCAGCAGCAGTGGCAGAAGGTGATGTGTGAGGAACACGAGGAGGAGAGGATCAACATCTACTGCCTGTCCTGCCAGATGCCGACCTGCTCCATGTGCAAAGTGTTCGGGCTGCACAGGGAGTGTGACGTGGCGCCCCTCTGCAGCGTCTACCAGAGGCAGAAGGTAAAAGTGAACACAGGTGGGATGAAAGGTGTGCGCGTGTGTGTGTGTGTGTGTGTGTGTGTGTGTGTGTGTGTGTGTGTGTGGCAGAACGGTAGGAAAAGAAAACTAAAAATCACTGTATCTGTGTGTGCGCACTGTCCACATGCTGAGCTAAATAGACAGAGCAGATGTGCCCGGGAATCCCTAATGTTATTGAGTCGACTTTGTCACCAAACTTGTGCATGCAAACACACAAACACATGACCGACACATAGTGCAGATGGCTTCAGTAGCGGAAATCCTACTACAGATTCAAGATCATCCTATTCTAGAGATGCTGGCACACTGTCAAAAATGAAGCCAGAAATTTGAAAATAGATCATTTTTGAGATAGATACTTACCTGGAATTGTATGTTTGCTATAATGCGCCTATTTGAGAAAATGTTTTGAACTGTCTTTCTTGCGAAGAAATTGCAAATTCTCAGGAATGTGAAATAAGTCACTTTTTAAAAAGAGAGCAGCAGTGTTGATGTTCTCTTCTCTGAAATGTGCGAGATTTATTTCCTCATTTTTAACAATGCAGTTTTACTGTCAACACTAAAAGATCATTTCTTTCACAAAAACTTTCTTTGTTTCGAGAAACCTTACCATTAAGAAGAACTCCAAAATGTTCCACTGGCTCGACCCATGCCATTTAGCCCACTGGCCCTGAGATGATTTGTTAGGTTGATTATTATTATTTTAACATAACAACAACCACACCCTCTGTATTGTCACCCACTGTATTGATTTTTCGTCACCTGAAATCCACAGCACAGAATAAAGTGGAACATTTCGATAATCTACTGGCACAACGGACCAGTTAAAGGCTTTATCAACTGGCCCTGGGGGTTGCAAAAATACTGTCAGGCCAACACATCTGTCGAGACCTGCACACACTCACATACAAGAGGTGAAACGTTAAGTGATGGCAAGAAGCAAAAGATAATGGATTCTTGGATTCTCTCTCTCTCTCTCTCTCTCTCTCTCTCTCTCTCTCTCTCTCTCTCTCTCTCACACACAAAGCCTAACTTTGTGCAGGTCAGTTTGTCATGCAGACAGCAGTGTCCGGCGTGTTATCGAGCAGGTGGCTGCGGTGACATTTCGCTCCATGTCTCACTCTGTCTCTGAATCACTCATTTGTAATTTAGATGAGGCGGATGGAAAGCCTCCGTCTCCAAGTTTTTACGCTCAAACACTTCATGTTTTCGTCGTCGAGGGTTGTTTCATTGCCCAAATGAGGAGTGTGTGCATCTGTATGAGTGTGAGTTGGATGTTATGAAACATGCGGTACGGGTAGCAAAACACATTACGATGCATCAGTTGGTGTACACACCAACTGGGCGTCCTTCAGAAAAAGCCAAAGACTGGATGAGTCCTGCATACACCTGTCGCTGATGAGCGGCCGCCTGCAGCGGTACTTATTAACATCTCATGTGGTCGATGGTCTGTAAAGTGCGTCAAATACAGCATACATTAACTTTGGATAGGATTGGAGTTTAAAAAACCTGCCAAAAATAACTATGCTGTTTTCAACGACGAATGCATCTCTGCTGCAGTGATTCAACAATGAGTCAGATTGAAGAACATTTGCTTATTAATATGAAAACAATATTATTAATCCCTGTGGGGAAATGTGTCCTCTGTATTTGACTCCATCCAAACATTCCCAACAATTTAGGAACAGCGGCAACCACAGCACAGTGCCCAGGGACCACACATTCTTAAACTACTCCACACAGAAAGGCCCCAGGTGTGTACAGGACCAATCGAGTCTTTGGCTTTTTCTGAAGGACGCCCTAGAGAGGAATTACAGAGCGAGACTCTGTAATTCCTCCCTAGGCCAGTGGATTTCCTCAGCCAATCCTCCTGTTCCCCTCTGCGTCGACCTTGCAGTTTCTCATCACTTAATCCATGTCCATGTCCAGTCCATGTACTGTACCAAGGAACTACTGTGCCATTCTGAGCCCTGTTTCTTGAGGCCGCTGGTTTTGTACTTGAAGTTTCATTAGACTACTGCTTTTTGAACTTCAATCTCCATCCGCGTCTGCACTTGGGTCCAAATCCAGCCTACCATTTTCCTGGCATTACAGTACAAACTAGCCAGACTATGGCCCAACAGACACCGAGCTGTTACCGTTTTGTGTCTGTCTATCTGGATGACATCCTTGTCTTTGTCTTCCTTATCATCTAGTTCTCTTGCTGGAGAGCACATTGTATGAGAAGGCGGAGAAATCTCAGTTTCACCTCTGCTTCCATCGCTATCCATCTTGACTCCTGCTATCAAGTTCATGGTGAAGATGGATGCCTCAGATGCGGGAGTGAGGGCCATCCTCTCCCGGTGCTGCTCCAAGGACCAGAAGCTCCATCTCTGGAGCTGGTGTCTACTTCTCTCACCTCTCCGCTGCAGAGAGAAATGATGTAATTGGAAACAGGGAGCTCCTGGCAGTGAAGCTGCTCTTCATGAAGACACTGGTCTGAGGGAGTGTGAGCAACCTTTTCGAGTGTGAACTGACAAATAACTTAGCCCACATCCAAGGGGATAAACATCTAAACTCGAGAAAGCCTAGATGCCCTGTTGTTTTAATCATCTTCATTTTACTCCGCCCTTTTGCCTTGGTTCCCGAGGACAGCAGGTCTCATGCCCTCTCTGACCAGTTGCAGCACAGTGGCATCACATGCAAGCCAGATAATCCCGTCGGCATCATTGCTTCCTTCACCTAGAAGACGATGGTGGCAGTCAGGGAGCCCCAACACCAGCAGCCTGTTCTGTGCAGATGCTGCCCGGTGCCAGGTCCTTCGGTGAGCCCAGTCATCTAGGCTCACCTGTCATCCAGGGTTCAGACTCACTCTTGCCTTCCTTCGCCAACGGTTTTGGTGGACCACCATAGAAAAAGGACACTTGCCCCTTCGTTTCAGCTTGCTCCACCTGTGATCAGAGCACTCCCTCTCACCAGGCACCATCAGGTCTTTTTTGCCCTCTCCCGGTTCCTCATTGGAAGGCCGCTCTCTTTATTACTACCTTTATTACTACCTTACTATTAAAGTACTTTCAGCTTACTGAATCTCTCGCATGGTTCAACATGTCTTACGTGTTCACAGGCTGGTTTTGGAGAGCGTTTTATTCCTTTCTGGGTGCCTCCATCGGCCTTTCCTCTATTTTCCACCCCGACTGCCTCATATGCTCCAATTCTTCCATCTGGAGACACGATTGGTCTGGAGAGAGTATGTTCACAACTCGTTCCCTTCTTCTGCCACTGGTCTCCCTAGCCCTTCCATTGTTCTTGGGGAAAGGCGCACTCCACTCTCTTTCACATTAGTCTCAGACAGTCTCTGCATTAGCAACCGGAGCAGAAGGTGTGGCCGTCCACAACGTAGTTTGCCACTATCTCGCTTTTCTCAGTCCCATTCTCAGTCATTTTTGTGGAGACAGCATTCGCCGTCTGAGGTCTATGGTTTATCATTTAAAGTTTAATCGAAGACTGCTGCTTTTTGAAACATAAACCTGCATCTGAGTCTACGTTTGGACCTAGCGCTATTCTCTTTTACTCACTCTTTTACTCACTTTTCAGAATCAAACACTATGAGGCACACCTCTTTTATTGACATGCATTTAGCAACAGATCTTGAATTTATAACTGCACACCTATGGCAAGCCAACTTATATTCTAATCCATTTTCTAACAAGGAATAATGCATCAGAGTTGTTGACATCAGAAATGTAATCACAATGCAAGCAGAAATGAAATGTTAAGAAACCATAACATCTTTAAAATAAAGAATATACATAGATATTTGTTATCTTTTTTATTATCTTAAATTGACTGACTTAGAATTGTGTGTTAAGCCATCTACTTAGAAAAAGGCAATTCCTAGAATTTCTATAAGTGAAATAAGTTGCATTTTAAATGAGAACCACAGCCATTTGATGACCTCCAATCCAAAAGAAGAAATTATTTCATTTAAGACCGCTTTCCTTTCCGTTTTGTGGAATGTTTAATAATACAGTAATATTTCTATCAAATGTTTGCGATACTGTTTAGAGATAATCATTTTTGGGCAATAATTAGCATATTGAGGGAACAGATTACTAATTCAAAGATACCACTTATTTATGTGAATTAGTTAGTTACTGCCCGTTATGCCTTCTGACATGTAGGGCAGCTTATTTATGTGACGGTGGTATTAAATGGTATTATTGATGTCAATAATTCAAGTTCTAAGTAAGAAGCAGTTGTTCATATCAGATATTGACACCAAAAATGTATTTTATGTAAAAAAAAAAAAAGTTATGGCCCCCTTAAACTGCACATGGCACATAGTGCTGCACAACAGCGCTGGTTCTCTGAGGCTCTTGAGCTACAGCACAGTCTATGGATGGACTTCACGCACACAGTTCAATGAGCCATATGGTGCAAAAGTAAACTCCCAAAGGAATCTTAGTAGAAGAAAGATTTTCTGTTGCAACATACTTGCTTCCTTATCTTTGAAGTAAATGGCTAATCTAATGTGATCAATGTTATGAAACGATTGCAGGGGGAACTGAGTGACGGAATTGCCATCTTGGTTGGCAACAATGATCGCATACAGTCTCTCATCTCACAGATGGAAGAAATCTGCCGCACCATAGAGGTTAGATCCCAACTTAATATCTTCATGTACGTTTGTTACATTGACTTTTTACATGGTACATGTAGTTCTATACTGAGCAGTGGAAGCCAGCAGTGTCATAAGTTACATCTTTAGTTTCCTTGTTCTTACTGACTTTATCAGTTGAAAGCAAAGTGATATTGTTACTATGAAATTACTGTCAACTCATGAAGTGATGTTTAGCTTATGCTGAGAAGGTTTGCGAATGTACGAACAGAGAACCTCTTTACATTGAATGCGTTGACATGCACTTATGCAGTATATTCTGGTTACATGCCTCAGTATTCTGACCATAGTTGGCATATCCCAGTCCTCGTATTTGGATTCCTAAATGTGTTGTGTTTCAATTGAATAAGCTTTTGTTTGTCTTTGTCAAAGGAGAATGGCCGCCACCAGAGAGAGCAACTTGTTAACCGTTTCGACGAACTTGTGGCCATCTTGGAGGAGCGAAAGGAGGAGCTGGTGGGGTTCATTGCCAAACAGCAGGATGAAAAGCTCAAATACGTGAGGTCCCTCATTAGCGATCATGGGGAGCACTTGGAGGCAGGGGCCCACTTGGTAGAGACGGCCATCCAGTCCATGGAAGAACGTGATATGGCTACATTCTTACAGGTGGTTATTTGTCCTACACATGCAGACAGCTGATCATTATAAGCCCTGGATAAATTAAGGAATCCAGTTTAATTATCATCACTCCACAGAAAAAGTTTTCTACCTTTTCCATCTATCTAGAACCAGTGATATCGATAGTACGGTAATTATACTTACTGTATAATTGTGCAAAAAAATTAACAGTGGCTGGTGGCACTTTTGGTTTTGCAGCTAGAAAATAAAGAAAGAAAAAGATGATTAATGGTGCGTATCTACATGTTGCTCACATGTAGATTAATTCCCATTTCAGACTACATGATATTTATCCGGACCTAGCTGTCCCAGACAAATTTCTGAGCTCGGGAACAAAATGTTCCACATCGTTGCCTTTCACAGCGCACTTCCAGCTTCTTGAGCCATCGCCTATGCCCCAACGTGTTCAAGCACGCTTGAAAACCTCAGGAGCCAAGCTTAGTAGTTTGAAATAGCATCGGGAGCTCAGGGACGAAAACGGCAGCGAACGAGCCAATGAGAATGCAAGAGGAAACCAGGGGAGGAGGAGTAATATAGAAGTGTATTTGGAGTGCATGTAATGTACATTAAAATAAAGGAATATTAGGTATTTGTTGCACCTCACTGTTTAGGACTTAATTTATAATGTATTATTAATAATTTAACTCCAACTGTAGAATGAATCCACACAGTTCAGCCGCTCCTCCAAATTTGTCCTTTTTTCCAGACAACAGCAAACCTTCGTTCATTATAAAGCTCCAATAGTTAGTCCATTATTTTTGCTGCTCGCCGAGTGTAGGATAATGTAATGTGAACACCCCTGTCTGGGACGCAACATGTACTTTGAACACCACTACGTCCGTAAGACATATTGAGAAAAAGGATTGTGTATTGTGAACACCTCAGCGCCGTCAGGATGTCAAAATTTGTGTAGTCTGTGAGCACCTTCAGTGGTCATGTGCAAATAAACCATAACAAAAAGACCCAAGAATCACAAACAGCTGTGTGCACCCTGGCGAGTTCAGCCAAGTGATCCATTTCTAGCTGTTAAAGCAGCATTATGTAACTTTTGGGATTGGCACCCCTACAGTTTGAGTGCAATCGCACTTTTACACCACTGTCGTAAAACTCGGTGCGGTGTCGGAAAAATATTTATTTTACTGGACGAATTTGAACCTTATCGGTCACGTTTCAGTAACAGTCTATGTTACAAACGCAGTTATAATGTACACCTAGGTTACAGCACCCCTCGCACGGACCTCGCCACTTAAGCGAGCACGCTGTCCGTGGCTCTCCTGGAGCCGTGGGGAGAGTGGGGCGCAGGGACCGACCCCCTGCTACCGGTGTAGGTACCAGATGTGCTCGGCCTGGCAAATCGGCTCGCATGCGAGAGTCAGAGGGTGACAAACCCTGTGGCACAATGAAAGTGAGTGCTGGCACGTGCCGGTGTGGAGTTGGAGCGGCTACATTTTGTATGAGCACTCTGGACATTTTGATCAGAAAGTTTTTGTTTTTTTTAATACGTTTTTCCAGGCCAAAAGAAAAAAGGTAATTACGAGAGCCAAACATCAACGAAGTGACGTAATGCCATAAAGCATAACACACTTTTCCTGTGGCTTTGTACCCTAACACAGAAGTTGCATAGTGCAACCTGCATCTGGAGACTGCCCTACCCTCCCCACCAGGGCAGTTAGTGTTGCTTTAACAAGGCTTATTGGGTCTATAAATTTAGTGAAACATTGTTTCTTCTGTTTCAGTTGATTTTGTATAAAGAGTAAGACATGGCAACGTCAGTGTAATGACTTCCTGCAATTAATCACACATTTTGAATGTACCGAACACAGACTAAGAAACCAATGTCAGTATAGTCATGGAACGTACGTATGTATACTTAGCACATAAATATCGTTAAGCATGTTTCGTGGAGCCCCATTGCATTTCTACACAGAAATGTGTTTCTAGTCGCTGCCTGGTTGTAAGCCAAAGGTACACAATTGCATACCAAGTAAGACTTGAGTAGCCATCTTGGAATTACAGTAGGTCAGTTGCATTCCAATCTATAATGTAAACTATAAGCATGCTCAAGGTGGAAACTACTCAGAGAGGTCTTTGCATTTCATTTGAAATTAATGTGCATTTGAAAATTACAATTTACGGCAAAATGCCGAGCAATTAATTTCTGCAGGACATTGATATACCACTGATCAGGAGAAATTTGCTCTGTCAAACAAGGCAAACAAAAACAGACAAATACTTTGGAAGCCCATGGTATAGCCAGAGGCAAGTTGGATTAAGCGTAAATGAAGACACAGCCAAGAATATTCCCATGACTAGCACAAGTGCAATTCATCCAGGAATCCTTTTCCGGGGATTTAACTTGAATACCTTATCATGAAAATCCCAGTCCCTCAACTTGTCCCAATATGAAATTTAACAGAGTTCTACACACAAAGCACTTTGACCCATTTATAAAATAAAAAAAATTGAGTTGTAAACTCAACACCAACAGGTACAAATATATATAGGATATGTGAAAGCCTCAATGCCATATTCTGCCAATTGGTGGGATCAGTAAGAAAAACCATCATTAATAAGCTGCCATTAGACAATAAATTAAGCTAGTGCTTGACATACCTCCTCTAGAAACCTTTGACAGATTTCACAGGCTCAGAAGCAGCCGGTTTGACACCTTTGGACATGCGCCTGATGAGAGCCTCTGTGACCTCTGTGGGGGCGTAGTGGGTTTGTGAAAAGGCCTCCCTGCCGTGCTGGTAGCATGAACGAGAGCTGAAGGAGTAGACTGATTCCAGATCAGACAAGTCACTGTTCACTGGCTCAAGGCCTTCTTCAACAGCACCGGCTTCCCAGTTGGAACCAGATCCAGTGGCGTCTCCTGTGGCCGCAGAGCTGCCGCCTCCCTCATTCCAAGAGCTGGTGTTGCTCCCTGGCCCAGCGCTGAGGGAACCAGTAGCTTCATAACCACTTCATGATGAGAAGTCATGGTTTGCACCGGGAGTCAAATCGCAAGTCTCACTTCCCCCAAAACCAGTGTAGGTCACACTGTACACATTGCCACTGGGCTGCCATAACCCTCATCCTGGAAACCAGCGGATCCACTGGAAGACTTGCTACCCACAGCTGCCATGTAGTTAACATTGACATTTGGAGAGCTGCTGCAGACGCCAAATCCACTGCCAGCACAGGCTGTAGATGCTGGATCCCTGCTGACACAGCCACAGCCACCGCTAGGCACACCCTGTTTAGACAGTCCACTGCTAGCATGGAAGGAGTCAGAGCTGGATGGGTAGCTGGGTTGGAGAAGCTGCTGCCCTGACCAGAACTCACACCACACCCACTATCCCAGAAGCCAGAGTTATAGGGAGACACCACTCATAGTAGTGCTGGATGCTGGAGCATAATTCCCTGAGCCGGCATCTGGGACGGGGAGACATGAGCAGGTTCCAAAGACCAGCCAGTTTTATTTCAAATGGTCATGCATCACTAAGAACAGCAGAGGGTTGAAAGTGAACTATTGCAGATAGGCTTTGATGAGGCAGACAGGTGCCAGCATTGTGTGCAGCATTGTTTCTCACAGGAAGTTGAACTCCATGTGTCACTCTTAAAGGAGTCTTCGAGCCATGCTGATGAATGCCATATTGACTACAGCTGCATGCAAAGAAGGAAGGGGTTTGTCTTGGTCAAATTGGCACAATGAAAACAACAAATTCAATTAATTCAAATAACTAAATTCAAATTCTTCCAGTTTATGTAAGTTTTTCTCAGTATAATACATAGAAATAGACATACTGTATACACTGCAAGAAATACACAGATATAATTTATTTGGATAAAAATTGATTGTTTGTGAATATGATGTAATCTATCTTATGTGCACCTTTATTGAAAATGTCCCATGCATGAGCAAAGTGGTGGATCTAAGTGTATTTGTACTGTATGGCATTTCATACACGAGGGCAGTTGAAATGGATTTATATTAATCATAAAAACATATTATATCAAAGAAGAATAAAAGCTTTGAAATAAACAGCCAAAAATGGAGAAAAGGACATAAGACATTTTTCTACGTTTAGGTTTCTAGGTTTTCCAGGTTTCTTCATGAATCCTGCAATTCTTGCTGTAGTATTTTTGATGAAAAAAAGGCTGATTTTGTTATTCCCTTATGTGGCTATTGGAATTTTGATCCAAATCCATTATCACACTAGGATTTCTAACTTGTGTTTTAGTATGCAGGGATAGGGAGTCCAGGTGAGCAGTAACTTTCAGCCTTTTTTTTTTATTTGGCACAAAAGACTTATCTCAGTTTTATTCTTACTTAATTGGAGCAAACTCTGACACATCCAATCATTGATTTGTTCAGTGCACTGGCGTAGCAGATCAATGGGACCGTAATCATTGGGGAGCCACCTATGTAGATTTGAGCGTCGTCAGCATAGGCGGTAGGTCATTTTCTACTATGGCTTCTTGCATAGAACATTGCATACAAACTCTTGTCTGCGTCTTTCCCTCACGGTGCATTGTGGGATATGCTTGCCTGTGCAGTGTTGCATATATTGGGATATTTCAGCGGATGTACGATGCCCATCTTTTTGCTTTTCACACACTGTACTATTTGAGCATACTATGATTTCGGACATGCTAAACTCTGATTTGATGTACTTAATGCTAGTATGCCGTTGTGGAAACAGCAGAGCAGGACGAATTTAGCAGGACAGGAATTGTTCCATACCCTGGGACTCTGCCAGCAGCTGTCCTTCATCGGGCATCAATTAGAACAGCTTGGAAAGTGCTTTTTAATGAAGCACTTGGAGCACAGGGTGTGACAGCAGTGTCTTTTAGTTGAAGAAAATAAGCTAAATCCCAAATGCAGTATGTGACGTGGCGTGTGCCCTGTTTGTCTGTACCCAGACCTGTTTTTGTGTACTTTAGTGTGACTTAAGCACATTGTGTTTTCAGGGTGCTGTGGATTTCAGTCCTCTTGTTTGGCAGTATGACTTGTCATCCTGTACAGAAAGGTAAGCATGGAGTTGGCTTAAGTTTATAACTTTGAATTTTTTTGTCGAGGTGTGTAAAGACCTAAACCATTTTCTTAAAACAAGGCACTAAAGTGTTAATCACTTAACACCCCAGTGGAAATAATGGAATATACAGGTACTCCTCACTTAACAACAGAGTTGCGTTCCTAGGACCAGGTTGTTATACAAATTGGTCAATAAGTGAGGACCCCTGTTATTTCATGATAAAGGGGCGTTGTGATTGTGAACACTAGTGTAGTGAATACTGACAGACTGCAGGAGCGACACTGAGTGGTGATGAGATGTGTGTGTGTGTGTGTGTGTGTGTGTGTGTATATAAAGGCTGATGCGCAATGGGATGCTTGATGCTGAGACTCGGTGCGCGCTGCGGTATTGTTTGCAGTGTACAATACAGGCTGGTCAGAGAGCTGTTTGTAAGTCCAAACGGTCATTGAACAGGTAGGTTAATTGAGGAGTACCTGTACTTAAAACTTGAGTCTTAGTTCAGTTGTAGGAAGAACAACAGTAATAGTTCAGTTACACTGAACGGGTCTCTAAACTGTTCTTGTTGTCTCTCCAGATGCTGGCTCAGGGAACTATGCTCCAGCATCCAGTACTACTAGGAGGGCGTTGCCCTGTAACTTGGACTTCTGGGATAGTGGGTGTGGTGTGAGTTCTGGTCAGGGCAGCAGCATCTCCTACCCCAGCTACCCATCCAGCTCGCAGTGCTAGCAGTGGACTGTCTAAACAGGGTGTGCCTAGCGGTGGCTATGGCTGTGTCAGCAGGGATCCAGCATCTACTGCCTGTGCTGGCAGTGGATTTGGCGTCTGCAGCAGCTCTCCAAATGTCAATGTTAACTACATGGCAGCTGTGGGTAGAAAGTCTTCCAGTGGATCCGCTGGTTTCCAGGATGAGGGTTATGGCAGCGCAATGGCAATGCGTACAGTGTGACCTACATTGGTTTTGGGGGATGTGACACTTGTAATTTAAGTCCTGGTGCAAACTAGTGCTTTTCATCAAGTGGTTATGAAGCTACTGGTTCCCTCAGCGCTGGGCCAGGGCGCTGCACCAGCCCTTTGGATGAGGGAGGCGGCAGGTCTGCGGCCATAGGATACACATCTGGTTCAAGCTGGCAAGCCGGTGATGTTGAAGGAGGCCTTGAGCCAGTGTTCAGTGACGTGTCTGACCTGGAATCAGTTTACCCCTTCAGCTCTCACTCAAGCTACCAGCACGGCAGGGAGGCCTTTTCACAAACCCACTACGCCCCCAGGTTACGGGCCAGGCTCCCGTCAGGTGCTTGTCAAAACCAGTTGCTTCTGAGCCTGTGAAATCTGTCAAGGGCTTCCTAGAAGAGGTATGTCTAACACAAGCTTGCCTCCCCCCCCCCCCCCTTTCCCCTGTGCTATAGGATGTTACTAATAGACTTTTGTCTTTCAGATTTACAGTTTTCTGAACATGGTGTTGTGGCTCCCACATAACCTGAATAAAGAAATTCAATCTTTATTTGCTTTTGGTTGCTTTTTGTTTATTGCCAACATTGGGTGCAGATTTGTAACTCCTGATTTTTGAAAATATACCTTAAATTATGACCTGTGTGGTGAAATGGGTAGGGCTTGAACCTATGGTGTGACAGTTTCACTTCGCTAATAATGGCTGCAACAATTTGACTATAATATGAGCAAGTTGATGGCAAGACCACACATGGACTTGTTGCAAAATAGATGCTCAACTTTTCAGTTTGTGTTGTTAGACTGTCTGCTAAAGGGCACTTGAGTTTCACTTCGGACACTGCATTCATGGCCAGTATGATCTTTCTGTGTAACCCTTTTAATGAGAATTGTCAATGCAATTTAGAGAAACCTTTGTTCACACCAAGACATGGTGGGTTTTCACCACTGGCAGTGAAGGGTCCCATGATGCATTGTGGCAAATGCTACCACAGCCAGTAGAGGGTAGTCACTAAGTAAGTCCTCAAACCTGTAAAAATGCTGAAAGGAAGCAGGCGATGCTATCACCCTAAACTGGATGGAAGTGATCATTTCTAACATGAACATGTTTTGGGTGGGAAGTGGCGAATCCGCAGGGTATCTATGCATGCAGCAACCTAATGACAGGCAACAGCGCTGTGCATCAAGCCAAATTCAAATGGGTGCATAATCTAACAATCAGCTATGCAGCATTATTGCTCTACATTGAGAATAAAACCCATTTGAGTAATGCAATGACACTTGAGGCTTTATATAAGTTAAAGTTTTTATATGATGGTTTGACTTTTTGTCCTCAATAGCTAGTAAAAGTAGAAAAATCATACTGAGGGACAGGCCATTTATAAAAAAAAAAAAGATTTGCACAGATTGTTTGAAAAGCTTTAAAGAAAAAATTGTCTTGTAACGATATAATGGAAACTAAATTATAAAATGTTTGACATGGTTTCATTGTTTATTCAGATTGACAGAGCAGTTTTGTTCGAGGGACACAAAATGGCATGTTTTCGTATAACCACCCCTCCGATCCATTTCACTGCATTGAAATGGATCGGAAATCGTGTTGTGACCACAACCTTTGCCAAAATTGTTTACACTCAGGACGGGAACAGACACTGGAATAGGCGTCTTTATGCCAAACAACTGTCTGATCCTATGGAATAAGTTGCTTATGACAGTTTGAAAGTAAGGTCACCATGCATGCTACTTTTAGGCCTCTTTACCTCAATGGATGCCGATGTACGGCCACACCTCCACCGAGATTGGAAGATGGTACGCCTACGGCCTCCGCTAGGCCCACGTACGCCTCCCTGTCAACACACACAAATCCCCTCCCCCTTCAGTGGATAGTTATTACCCCCCCCGCCCCCGTGCGAGACGGGCCAGATGGATGGTTACCTTCTCCAAAACACTTTCAAAGACCACGGCTTTGAGCGATGACATGGCAGGTAGTTGCTATATTCGGCAAACCGTACTGCAGAGGCATGCCGGCTGCGTCGCGGCCTCGCCAACTGAGGGGGAACTTTGTGTGTGTGAAAGAATGAGAGTGATTGGGAGTGTGAGCCTCAGGTATGGATGTTCCATGCTGTCTAAATCGTCTGCCAGGGCAGGTGTTTAAGGAGATAGATTGTCAGAGGGGGAAGTGAGTTGTAAACAACGTCAGGCCATTCTGGCAGACGGAATCTTCTTTTTTTTTTTTTTTTTTTTTGTGGTGCTATTTTTAGACCACTTCTTGTGCGTTTAATTTTGTCTGTTTTTTTTTCTTCCAATTGCTCTCTCTCATTCTCAAATTCTCAGAGCGTGAAGGAAATCTTGGAAAAGTAAGTGTGTTGCATCTGCATTTTGACCCTCTCACGTGACTCAAAGAGGTATTCATTGTGCATTTCACGAGGAAATGATGCGGATCAAATATTTAATAGTGTTAAGCAAATTCAGGAATCTTTTTTGGAAGATTTTTATTTCAATTTTTTTGCCAATGAATTAATCTCAAAGGGCTAATGTGGTCAACTAAGTTACACATTGTGCACTGAAGATTCCCATTTATTTTTAACACATTTGTGATGTAAAAATTGACGTCAGCACACACAAAATATTATTTGACCAAAGTCCAAATATGGTCTCCTCTAATTTACTACCACCATTTGACAATGAGTGATGTGTGAAGGGCTGAGCGAAGAAGATAATTATTTGGATGTATATCGCTGAACGTTTTACAACTGAGAAACTTACCATTCTGCTGCAGGTTCTCACTGTGTTGAAATGCAGTCTAATATGTTCAAGCCTTAACAAAAACAAAAACATGTTAAATCTCCTTTTTGGAAACAGGAAATCTGCACAGCAGCAAAAAGGCATACACACAATTTAGACCTACTTCCAAAGAACCCAGATATATTTTGTCCAAAACCATTTTCTTTGTTTCCTGTTGACCTGCCTTGCATTTCTGTTGCCTTTTGATTACTGTTCAATTGCAATGGAAGAAGTATGCCTATCCTATACTTTAATAGAAGTACAAATACCCAAACACAATGCAGTACACTGGCAACAAGTCCCCCATTCAACAATGTAAGCACTTGATATTAAATGAACTCAAACGCACCACAAGTATCATCATTGTGACCTGTGGATGCAGGTAGTGGTTTACTTAATAGTGGAAATGAAACAAGCCGATCGTATCACTGTTGTGCTTTTTTTAGTAAAAAAAAACAAGTTGCACTTGCAGGTGTTTCAAATACAGTAAATAGAGCTAAAAGGTCATTTGAAAGGGTATTTGCGGTATTGTATGGAATTTTGTGTGGTAAAAGACATAAGGAATGTATTTAATCCAAATACAAAAACCTCAAAATGACACATACAGTATGTGCAGTTACATGAGTAAAAGTGCTCAGTTACTGCTTGATTGTATTGTTTTTTAAGGAGGAATCAGGACTGTCTACCTCAACCAGCCACTATTTCCTGTTCTTTTAAGAGGTCAAAGCTCGCTGCGTCACTGGCTGGGGCGATGGGTCGACATCTCCATGATGTCATCTCTCGTAGGAAATTTGGGAATCATTAGACTGACACACTGAGTCGTGAGTGACAATTCCTGAGGCTCCAGTTTGATTCGATTTCAAACTCCCCGTTGGTTTTTACATATCCATATGCGTCCACGCATGTTTGTGCATTTTTGCCCTTGCCGGTTCTGGGATTGACCATTACAGGTATTACTGAAAAATAGAATAGAATCCGATGGAACAATCGCTAACAAAACAAAACTATGACTAAACTAACTAAAGTTTGTGTTTGTTTGGACAGAATCGCAGACACTGCCAAGGCCTCTAGGATGCAGCGTCTCGACGCTGGCTACCACGACATGAGTCGTTTTGTCATCGACATCGATGACGTGGCCGACATGCTCGGGAACATCGACTTCTGCTCGGGTACGCGGGCCCCAAAGCTATCCTTTCCGCCACAAGCAGGCGAGACATTTTATCACAATGACACCGAAGGTGTGGTGGAATGAAGAAAGGCATTAGCCGAGGAGGTGACAGGAGAGGGAGCTCCAAGTATCGGTGCGCAGTTATTGGAGAAGAATAGACGGAGAACAGACAGTGATTTCATTTACGTTTAAGCAGAACGCCGGGAGGCCACAATGAATTTCTCATGTCATGCATTTTGAAAAGGAATCATCAAGTTCTGTTTAATCGCAAAACAGGCGGGGGGGGGGGGGGGTGTTTTGTGGACTGCGCCTCTCATCAAACGTCGGCATCAGATTTTGTGACAAATTTGTGGTGTCGAAACTAGTGATGCAAGACTCCTGAACCAGGCCCAATGTGAGGGCAAGACGTTGGCGAAAATTTCTACGCACATACTAAAGTACGGCGGACGGTTGTGCAAACCAGGAGTATGTAGTACGCCATTTCGGACAAAGGGACGTTCCCAGAAATTTCCGCTCACACAAATCTTTCCAAAGTGACGCCAACGTGGCTATTTGCAATGGCTTATAGAAACGCGAGAGTATCTGAATGAGTCAACACCCCCAGGGACGCCTGAGAGGAGACCGGGAGATGTAACCCTCAGGCCATTTCCGTAGCCTCCATTTCACACGTTTACCCAGCGCTGTTTGCACTCCTGAGCTAAATAAGGTGCGTGTGTGTGTGTGTGTGTGTGTGTGTGTGTGTGTGTGTGTGTGTGTGTGTGTGTGTGTGTGTGTGTGTGTGTGTGTGTGTGTGTGTGTGTGTGTCTCTCTCTCTCTCTCCAGGCTCTGAGTGTGACAAGGAAGTGGATCGGGAGGACGGCAGCAAGGAACCGGAATCTCCGGCAGGAGCACAACCAGATCACGGCACCCGATCGTAAAAGCCACGAAAGAGTCTGCTTCAGAATGGCTACTGCTGTAACCTAGAGGCAATGTAATCCTGGTTTTATTATGAATACCTTCAATTCTATAAGGCTTAGAAAATTCCTTGCAAATTAGAGACATTAATCTGCATCGGGTGTCAGAAAATACAAAAAAAAAAAAAAGTAATAAAGTCTTCTTTTAGATTGATGACGTTTGAATCTCTTTTCAAAACTGGTCATCTCACTCGATGTTCAAAGGCTCCCGTACTGTACTCTACAACGCCGATCCGATTCCCATTTCAAGGCAGCAACCCTCACAAAAATGCAAATCCTACTTTCCACGTATTTGGATCGAACATATCGACATGCAAATTAAATCAATACTTTTGTGCAATTGGTAAAATGATGAATGAATAATTTAGGATGTAATGTTTCTCCTCCGCCCTCAGCTGTTCCTCTCCTTGTTGATCTGTATTGATCCATTGATCGGCGCTCCGCTGGGGGTATGATCTCGGTTAAAGGGGAGTCACGCTCTGGGCATTAGACGTTCAGCTCTGTCAACACCTAGTCTCAGTGCAACCAGAGTAATCAGCTGTAAGAGGAGGTAAGCATAGCGGCTTGAGCGTTGCCAGAGGTTTCACGGTCCCAACAAACACCCGCGCACGCGCACGCACACACACACACACACACACACACACGTATCAGAGTGTCACACAATTATTTATGAAATGTAAGAATGATCTCTCTAGTTGAGGGATAATGTGCGGCCAGTTATTTTTGTGACAATGACCTGCAAGATAAAAAAAAAAAATTAAAATATGTATTTTTTTATTTTGAAATACGTTTATAACGCAAAATGAAAAATAGTCCTAACACTGCAGCAACATTGCAAACTTTTTGCTACACAGGGAAACTTCTACATAATTATGATTAACCTATGTGCTGTTATTAATGTTAAAGTGAACATATCCACATTCATCTCTTGAAGTTGTCCATTGTAGTCTCTGTGTAGCATTGAAGGTCGCTGCTAGTGGTGTAATAATATTCAGGTTAGTGTAACGGTAAATATTTGGTGCAGGGCAGAGGCACGTGGGGAGAGGAAAGGTGTTAGAACACACAGTGCATCACAGCCTGCTACGTATGGGGCTGCACAGCCCCAGTCCAGTCAGTGCCCATGCTGACCCCTGTCCACCGCCGAAAGCGCCCACAATGGGCACATGAATGTCAGAACTGGACCATGGAGCAATGGAAGAAGGTGGCCTGGTCTGATGAATTATATTTTCTTGTACATCATGTGGATGGCCGGGGTTAGTGTCTGATCCGAAGGAGCATCTGTGGGCATCTGTTAGCCAGAGCCATGGACGTCCCACCTCACAACTTACAGGACTTAAAGGATCTGCTGCTAACGTCTTGGTGGCAGATACCACAGGACACCTTCATAGGTCTTGTGGACTCTATGCCTGGATGGGTCGGAGCTGTTTTGGCGTCACAAGGGGGGGGTTAAACAATATTAGCGGTTATTAGTGGTGGTTTTAAAGTTGTGGCTGATCGGTGTATGTTATATCATCTTTCATGGACAATTTCCATTTTAGATCTGATTTGGTAATGGGAAAATTCCCCCACTCATTCACAAAATAAAAATCTGTCTGTCTAGCTATCTATCAGTGGTGCGAGTACATAGAAGTACATAGAACCTTTAATGAAGTAATTAATGAAAAATACCTTAATAGTAAATAACTTCTAGTGGAGTGCACAGAAGTGCACACATTTTAGGGCTAGGGGAAAATTCATCATCTTTTCCATGCTGGATGGCAGCATCTGAACCATCACTCCACCAGATCGTACTCACGCTCAGCCATGACCTCCTGGTGCTTTTATACACGCACTTTTGTTGCCAGCTTGCAAAAGATCACATGGCATCAAACCCTCAAGTCCTCCAACACTGACCTTCCCACCCCACAACGTTTCTCCTTGAGCCACTAAGTCTTATGAATGTCTCCTCCAATCATTTGATTGAAGGAACAGGACTTGGATGGAAAAATCAGCAGTCTGTTTTCGACTAAATTTGGAGGAATATATTTTATCACAGCAATTATGTATAGTTGTATACAATATCAAATACAATTTTCATAATATCCAATTTAAAAAGTCCCCCACGTTAGGTACGTATTACAGTTTTCCAGGTTCTCTGAAACACAGCACAAGTTCCAATTTTCCAAGTTTACTTGAATGCGGCATCGGCTCCTCCCGTACGTTGTCTACACAGCGCAACTCTCCGAAAGCGAATGACCACCCAGAGACGTAGACCGCACTTATATTACATTGGTTCATGATGCCATTCATCACAAGTGGAAGTTTGTAACAACACTGTTCCGTTCAAAGGGATTAAACACTTCGTCCCTCAGAGACATTTCATCAACTTAATTAACTTTTGGGACTAAAATAAAACGGACGCGATCCAGACCCGTTGCTCTGCTGCTGCAAGCAAACTCCATATGTGAGAACACAAACACGGAATATGGTTTTGACTGATTCGGGGGTGAGCAAGGAACGTCAACGTTTGAATTCCACCGGCTGACTATGCATGTCACGTGCAAATAAAAAGATTTTTCCGATTCATGGTATTGCAGTCTTTTTCAATGTGTTTATCGCTCATGTTCCACACACTTTCAGCCCCAAAAATGCCACGGAGGTCAATAATGATAAAAATTCCAGCAATAAAAATAGGGTTCTAACCCCTGCAGGTCAGAACAGGCTGGACCCCTAGTAACAATAATAAATATAGCTGCAGGCAACAATACACAGGGTCCACTATAGTCGTTTTAGGTAAATATTACAGTTTTTCCACGTTCTGCGAAGCGCAGCACAAGTAACAAAAAGCAGCCATCTGCGTGTGGCTGTAAACCAGGGTTTGTCATTGCTATAACTCACCGTGATGCTTGTGTTGATACAGTCATACTCTCGGAGGCTGATATATGAGGTCTCAGCGTTGATTTTCCGGACTGTGATACGAGGTCTGTAAGGTGCTGTAACCGTGATCCACTGTACTCTCCCCAGGGCAATGAGACTTTGTTGGGTCGCACTGAGGAAAATCTGTCATGAATGAGGGTCGCTCTCAATCCATGGTGTCCGCTGCAAGGTTCGGTTCGGATTTTTTTACACACATTCAATGTTTTCAAAATAAATTATGTATAACCAAAGACATGTTTACTTTAAATGAAGTATCGATTTTTCATGTGTTTTCCACAGGAGTATTTGTTGTGCTCATTTGTGAGACCAATCAACGTGCACTTACGTCAATGAATGTTCCTCTTCTGATGTTCAGTTTGAATATCCCTCAACAACATCTTTTAACAATTGCAATTGTTCCTGGAATATGCAGTGCAGACACAAAAGAAAGGGTCGGTTCCTGCAAAGGTACTTCGAACTTCCTGCAGTTCGAAATTGTCTTCTTCGAATGATTATAGTTTTCAGGGTTTTGTAAAACGCAGCACCAGGTTACAGTTTTCCGAGTTTCCTTTAAATGCAGCATTGGCTCAAGTTGTTTGTCTTGGTGTCGCACTCGCATGTGGCTGGTTGTGAATGACTTACGAGAGACGAAGCTTGGACTTATATAACTTCAGATGATGATGTTACGCCTGCTCCTAACACTAATCAAATTACAAAAGTTTCTGCTCCAAATGTAGATCGTCTGAAACGTCTCGGTTCTAATGAGACCTCAACTATGGCTCTGTGTCCCACCGGTGTCGTGTTTTAGATACTTTTAGTTCATAACAAGAACAACAATTATATTATTATATAGACTTTATTTAATGACTTTCAAGGCCAAATATTTCAAAAACTGAATTTAAGACAATTTGACTTTTTTGTTTTTTCACACACACCATCAGCCTCAAAAACAGTCAAGTCAATTCTGCTCATTCTCAATTCTTCAGGTAATTTTATTTTTACGCTGATGACACAGTGCTGTTGCTTTCCCTGATTTCTGATCATGAAAATGTATATTTTAAAGTGGTGATTGACAGCTTATTACCTCCTGTCCGAATGATATGTTCGAAAAAAGGATCTGCACGCCTCTAGTGTAAAATCCCAGAGGAAAGATAAATTGATATTGCCTAGGATTCCGTGACGGTGATGACTTCAAACCGCTGAGTGGTCTGACGCATTCAGCACAAAGACACTACTTTCAAATGGAAAAAATATGAATTTAACCGAGAAGGTGTGAATGTTTTTCCGTCCAAAGCGGTTTCACCTTAATAGGCCTCTCCCCCGTTCTGTGCCTGACTTCATTAAGCCTATAATGCACTGCGCCGTGCTGTGAGCGCGTTTTCATTCCTGCAGGGGTCTGCTGGTTAAACCCATATAGCAAGGAAGTTTTGAGTCTCTGCCTATATTGTTCTCCCGCCAACTCAAATCAATCAACTCAGCTTCCGTAAAACAATTTAGGAATATACAGTATACAGTCTGTGTGTGTGTATATAAATATATGTGTGTATATATATATATATATACAGGATATATTTGCTGTACAAAATTGGTAGTGACGTCTACATTATCCGTCCTTGATTCCACCCTCGCCAGCCTGGACACGGAATATGTTACACAGTCCATTTTGCCTCCCACGTTGATTCCCATTGTTCAGCAAGGAGAGAAAAAAGCTGTGTATTGTGTGTACATATACCAGTCTATGTATAGCTCAATGGAAAATGTATGCACCTCATTGCCTGCTCAGTTTGTGGGAGGAGAGCAGGAGGAGATCCGCTCATGTGGGCCTTTTCTTCTTTACGGATTTAAAACTCCTTATATAGCTCTTTCGACCACAACACAATTGTGTCAGTGTTGTATTTCTGAAAGACGTGTGTCGAAATTGATGAACGGCGTGGGATTTTGAGTCCATAATATGTCCGTCTTCTCGAGAGTGGACTCTTTGTAGGATCTTTATTTAGCCAGGCAGGTTGGCCGATGAAACCTTCTCTTAGTCACAGTATGGCTCCACAAGAAAAAATGCGAGTTGTAGGGCTGTGGTTATCAAGGATCGGTTCTGATTTGGAACGATTTATCACAATGGAAAAGCCGCCGCACTCAATGATTCCCCCGGTGGGCTGTCAATCACAACTTAAAGGCCAGCCGCAGCTGTTTTTTTCTATTTGTCTATGGCATTTTTCTATGGTCACCTCCACATGTTTCCTCCAAATAAATGAGTTTGACAATCGAAACGTCATTTCAAGCCCTTGTTTAAGAAGTACTTGAAGCAAAAAGTGAGCTACGACGATCCAAGCCGGTGCCTCCATCCGATCACTTGAAGCCGTTTTTTGCACAGTCCTGCTGCAGCTGCGCCCCCCTCGGATTGCATTTAGGAAAAGCCGCAGCAGAGTGGTAAGTTCCTCAACAGTAAAGCCTTGCGAGGTTGTCTCATGAACAGTTCAAAATTGTGGGAACCAACATCTTAATATCCTTTAAATAGGGGGGTGGTCGCTTTCTAATGCTGCCATTTGGAATGATGGATCAACCTTGGCCAATTTCTGACGTGGCCCCTATCTGGTCTGCTGATGATGACATGCCTCATGTGTCACTGCTTTGATCTGCTATGTGATGCCATGGCATCACTAAGAACCAGAACTGCCACAAACACACAAACACACACACACACAGCACACACTCATGGAGGGTGATAAGGCGGCAAAAACACCAGCACACCCACAGTGGGAGCTGAGTCACGGAAACAATGGGCCCGGGGGCCATTTTGACTTGGGTGCTCGTCCTTGTCTTCCACCCTCTTGCTTATCTCTTTGAACAAGTGGGAACCCAGGACACATTACACGTTACTTCCATCACGTCTAGGCCTCCACACTCATTTTTTTTTTTTGATGAACACTCTTTTACAGTTGGTTGAGACTACATTTTGCAGAGTATGGATCTAAGTGTCATACATAGTTCTCTCCGATTCACCAATGATGTTCTGTGCCTCCAGCTGAGTTATTCATTCTTTTAAAAAAAGAAAAGGAAAGCGGTCGGCCGGTTGGATGGAAAATGGAGCGTTCGATTTGTAGCACCTTGAAAACCGAACTAACAAGGCAGAGGATAAAAGATGCATGGCTCCAGGTCAAATAATAAATCTACGTATCTATTCAAAAACAGCCAAGGAGAAAACCAAAAACTGTGAACACAGATACGAATGTGGCGAAGGCCACACAGACCGGAGGGAAAAAGTCAAAAGAAGCAGATAAAGAAACACATAGCACAAGGAAAAAAGATAAAGGATGTGTTTGACTACCAATTAGATAGATCCCACGAGGTTGTTGGTGGAAAGATACTTCTGTGACCATTTGGAGATGTCACGGTGACCATATGTGTGTGTATGTGACAAATAATCTCTTGAACTTGAACCTTATACAAACCAGAGGCCATTTTCACTTTGTCGAGTAAATTAAGAGACGCAGATGTTTGAGAAGACCAGAAAAGGGATAAAACAGGTCAATATCAAGGGGGATTCGGGAGAAGTCCTGCAGTGCCAATTGTCAAACTTCAGGACCGGGGCCAAAATGTCTGGTAGACTCCCAACTAGCGATGTTTGTTGTAGTGGGTGGGCAACCTTTTATAAGAACCGTCAGGGTGGTTTAGGCTTGTTTCTTTCTGAAAACCGTCACCTGTACTGACATGCTGACGCGTATTTAGTGAGCCTGTTTCCAGTCATTGCCATTGAAACCAAACATGTAGTGGCTGAAGAACTTTTGTTTTTAAAAATGTTAATTCCCTTGTTATGCATCTTTCGTCCCCTCTCTAAACGTCTCCTTGAATAATTCTGTGGAAGCGTCACCTCTAACTCCTGCTGGTTCCCGGCTTGTGCAGCCCTGGCATCAGTCCAGGTGTTGGCGCTTTTGCAAAGGGATGATGTTAGATTAGCTGGAGCCGCACTTTTCTCTCCTCACAAGTTCCTCTCCTCTTTTCTGGACGTTTTCCTTTTTCCTGCATGCTATACTCACATGTGGCGGTATGATTCATGGTGAACCCACCTCAAATATGTCACCTATTAAGTACGCTTAAAGTCACATTATATAAGGTGGTTTTTTTTTTTTGTTGGATATTCAAAATGTATACATATAGTATACTGTATCCTGCCTTTACAAATGCCTGCCTGACTGAATACATACTAAAAAGTTTGAATGGTCACAGCTCTTGTTGTTATAACTTGCTTGTTCAACCAAAAGTTTTAAAGTAGAGCTGACATTGTCGACCTTTTAACCGAATATAACTGCATTTTGTTGACTTGTATCTCGGAGCCCAGTATTTTCCTCCCCCTGCAAATACAGGGGGACATGAGATATGACTGACCTTTTACTGTAGGGGTCAGAAGAAATATATTAATCTCCAAACAAACACCGGAGAGAAGCTGTAGAGTGGACAAAACACACACACAATTCTACTCATTACTTTTTTATTACAAAATATAAATGGCAAAAAAAAAAAGTTCTTCTCTTTTCCGAACTGCTAAAACAAACGACGTATGAGCGGAGTCAGACGAAACAATTTACAATAAAAACAAGGCATTTTGTTTGTCTTTTTTTTTTTTTGTTGTTTGTTTTTTTTTCACGTCATTGGTTATTTCAGGGTAAAGCATGCTACGGTAGGTACAGTACAAAAGATGTAGTGCACTTGCTAGAAAGAAAAGAGATGGACGATAAGGAAAAGAACGGCAGAGAGGGAAGAACAGAAAGTTAAGACCCCAAAAAAAAATCAAGTTTGTCACATGGCAAAAGAGCCTGCCTTCCTCCCAACTTCACTATACCTATTTTATATATATATATATGTATATATATATAAAGATACAAAAAAAGATACTGGGATTTTGGTTGCACAATCAATGATTCACCCCTTAAAATGAAATATGACCTTAGCCACCAACACAAACTAAAGTGAATTTAACAAATCACACAATTCCGTGCAGAAGTTATAGCACAGTTCCCCCAATCTTTCTGTTCTATCGTATGAGGCGGGGAGCAGTACAGGGTTGGTCCTTTGGTAACTAGTGTGTTTCCTGGCTATAGCTATGCAATCTTTAGAGGTCTCCAACAGGCTAAAGGGATCGGGTGGAATTAAGAGTACACGTAAACCCTTGCCTGGCCACTGTTGTTTTGGCTGTCATACACAAAAGGGCAAATCAGATGATGGTTAAACACCACATTTCACGCGGCTAACCACTGTCGAATGGTTACCCCGGTGAATTTTGAGTTAGTGGTTTGACAACATACTCTAATCCCCCTTCCCCCCCTTACATCTGTCTACTATTATTATTATGATTATTAATAATCACAACAATAATACATATGAATTAATATTAATATGTATACTTATTATACAGAATAACACAAAATATTATTAATAATAATAACTTATTATGATACATTTTCACTGAAATGTTGAACAAAGGATGCCATCTGATTCGACCACGCGTACTGTTGCACATAAGACCTTTGGAGTATTAGGCATCAACTCGCCATCCGCCATCAGAAAACAAGAGTGGAAATACATGCGTAAAACACGTGCATGACGGGGGTATTAAGACGTCACACATCCATCTAATCTGAGCCAACACCTTTCCTTTTATTTATGCATTTCAATTTGATTGGGAATGTTTATTTGGGAATCACACTCTTTCTTCACAGTGAACCAATAATAATAATAACAATATTATTATTATTAATAATAATAATAATAATAACAATAATACATAAATAAATAAACAAACAAAGACGAGATCCAACAGCTGAAACGACGCGGAAGTATTCATTCCCGTTTTCGAAAAGGAGATTTGACTTTTTGTTGTTGTTTTGCAAGGGTTGAACGTTTGCCCCATTGACCTGCATTTGAACGCAATCTGCAGCGGCGTGGTAGGTTACGCGACGCATTCAGCCACGAACGGGAGCAGTAAAATAATAACGACATAAAAAAAAAAATAACAACCAAAAAAAAAAAAAAGGTTGTCGACACCGTCGCTGGGGACGGTGTGACGCCTGACGAGGGGAGGAAGGCAGCACTGAAAGTAGAAAAGGACGTCATGGGTGCGAGTGGCTTCTAACACGTGGCTCTTGTTGTTGTTGTTGTTGTTGTTGTTGTTGTTGTTGTTGTTCTCGTTACCTCGGTGGTGTCACTTCCCGACCTCTTCGAGAAACTTGCGGTTGAGCTCCGCCTGCTCCTTCTGGTTCTCTATCTTTGCCATCTCGATCATGTTCCGCAGCAGGTGGAAGGTGAGGTCGATGGAGATCGGCGGCTCGGCGTTCCGCTTGCCGAGCCCGGCTTCCTCCTCCTCCGCCGCCTCCGCCGCCTCCGCCGCCTCCTCCACTGCCGCCCAGGCGCGCGCCAGGTGCGCCAGGTGCGCCTCCGCGAGCTCCCCGCGGAGGGGAAACGCCGCGAGCGTTGCCGCGTCGGCGGGGCTCGCGGCGCGCGGCGCCCTCAGCGCGCTGCCGCCCCGCAGGAGGTAGGACGCGGCGTCGCCCGCGGCGCGGAGCAGCGCCTCGTCCGGCCGGCTCCGGGGGCGGCCGCCGCCGTCCCGCGGCCCGGGGAGGTTCCGCCGCGGCCGGCACACGCCGGGGCGGATGTGGGAGACGAGGAGGAGCGAGGCGAGGAGCAGGAGCAGGGGGACAGGCTTCATAGTGGGGCGATGGGAGGAGAAGGGGGTGCGCTCTGGGTGAGACAAGATAAGACATTACCTTTTCAAGCGCGGACACTATATTAATAAAACATATGGAACAATAAAAAGAAGTAAGAAACCGCTCAATAAATACACAGTGTGGTTATTCAACATGATGTTGTCGTCGTTGAATGAATGGATAAACAGTTAGACATGTTCATAAATGAATAACACAATATAAATGGAATGAATGAATGTTAAAGATGTGAGGAGAGATCACAAAGGTCCCGATTGCCCGAGATAAAGGAACAAGTTCTGGACTTTTAAGATATTGAGGAATATGCTGCGTTCCAACTGGATAATCTTTACTTTGACAGATAAAGCCTCCTCGTCTGTGAATAAGTGAACAATGTCTATTATTGTCCCTAAGGCGATGCCAGATGAAAAAAAAAAAAAAGTTGTTAAAAGTTGAATTTCGAATCGAAATAACATCGATAACGCGGGTGTAGTATTCTCCTTGATATTTACTTTTTAGGCGCGTAAAAAGTTCAATATATCGCAAGGTCAAGGCGATAATAAAAAATAAAAATGAAACTAAACAAAAATAATACCCGGGCTACTATTCCCATATCGGGTCTGAACTTAGTATAGGCCTACTTATATTTGTCCGAAAACAAACAAACAAGCGTAAAACAGCAACTTGGATAAAAGAATTGGATAAAAGAAAAACCAAGCATAACTTTACTTACTTTATATTCCCAATAAGTGCAGAAAACAAAGCCTTGATCGGCCAGTGGAGTCAGTCCAGACCCTATAGTCCAAAAAGTCCCTCTGAATGCCGACCGGAGCGGACCGGGAGCTCGTTATATACTGTTCACCACAGATTGATCCGTTGACGTCAATGCGAGTGCAATAACCCACCGCCTGCAAATTAGGAGACTTTCACTTCAGACGGAAACACTGTTTTCAGAGACCACATGATGGTGCTTTGTCGGGTAGAGTAATAAAAAAAGAAATATATATATATATATATATTTAAAAAAAGCACAAGGATTTTTTTTCAGATACTAGGCATTTATTCTTCTACTTCTCTAACGGAGCCCAACTCAAACTCTTAAGGTCAATTCACCTCAATGGAGGTGGGTTATGTTTTTGGGGCTAGGAAAGGGTGGCGGACCGCAGCCACCAGGCATGGCAGCGTAGAAGGAACGTCCGCGCCAAGGTTGAGTTGGGACTGGGAGCTGTCCGGGGTGCTGAACCACGACTCTCCGGCTTTAGGCCTCTATCAGTGGAACGAGAGCGGCTTCGGCGGCGTGCACGGCGGTGGAGGGGCTCAAGCTTCCTTAGCCCGTTGTCTGTTTACAGATTGAATAGGGCACAGAATCAAATACATGTTCTGCTTTCTAAAATATTTAACGGAGAAATATTTGAGACTCAATCATTAGTAATGAAGATTACACCCAAACATTGATTAGAACAGTTGGAACATGGTCTATGGAGTTCAGAAAATAGGGGTAATGCAGCCTTAAAGAAAGCATTCAACTTTATCCTGATATTATGATGACAAAAAAACCTGGATGATATCTAGTCTCATATCATGGTATCAATATTATATACCTTTATCGCCCGTCCCTATATGAAAGTACGCAAATGCTCCTCATACTTTAGTCCCGCAGATCCCATTTCAACCTATTGAATATTTCTTCACCCCCACTGCCCTTGGGCACATCAGGGCTTGCAAGACCTATATGTTTGTTATGTTAAACCCCTTTAGTTATGATCCAATATAGTCTGTTGGGTCCTATTTAGTTGAATACAATCTATAAAGTGGATACTATAATATATTTAATTTTCCCCAAGATATTTCAAGCACCTACGCAAGTCATACTCTGCCACGTGCACAAAACTTGGAGCACCATTGAGCTTATCCATCGTCAGTTAATTACTTTGGCATGCGTATGGAACAGTGGGAGCCTGGGTGTCGAAAGAAGAAAATGCATTCCAACTTTCTTGGGAGAAGCGCATATCCTCGAGGAAACTAGCTATTTGGCAGATTTTCAATGGATTTGTCAGAGTCATTCCCCTTGCCGTTTCCCGGATATAGCTCTGGTTTGTTTGTGTGCAGTTAATTTGGTTGACAGCCACGCACAGCAGCCTCAACTTTGTTCCCACCCCGCCCGCTTGAAAAAAGCCCCCCCAACCCCCATTCATTCATACCCAACTACAGGTTAAGGAGAGCAGCAAGGTCAGTTTAAATGTCAGCAATCCTCAAGACAGAAATATCGCTTTTGAAAGGAAAATGTGCATTTTAATTGCATTTTCGTTTCTAACAGACATGGAGATTTGAATACAGATAGGTTATTTAAAACGACAGCCTACTCGTCAACACATTCTAATTAAAAAAAAAAAAAAACAACCAACAACATTCCATAATATTGGGGAAACTAGTTTGTTTCCTTCGACAGTGATGCTTCTCTGTGATGTCAGTATACGTCTAAACGAGAGTGTTTGGAATTGGTGCCAAAACAATTACCACAAACAACAAACTCTCGCAGATGATGCTGTAATGCAAGTTTGACTTTCATGTGTGAATCTGTCACTCGGGTGAGACAAGTACTCCCCCCGCCCCCGACTTTAGAAGTGACTCAATCACAGTTTCTCGGGATTGGAAATATCAAAAGACCAAGTAAAGCTATGTAAACTACACACGTCGCGATCCAAGGGGGTGTGTTACAAGTCATCGCCACCCGAGCTGACGGTGCTGGGAATGTGAGGCATTGTTGCGGGAGATGCGATCGTCCTTCACATTTTGTTGGCTTTCCAGGACAGGTAGGAATTCCAGGCCACAGCTACGATCTGGACAACAGCCAATCTGTAAAGTGGAGAATTTCAGACCTTAGAGCAGCCAGAACCAGACAACTGCAGTCGATTTTTATGAGATTAAGCTCAAGACTTCACCACTAACGATGTATAACCTTTCTGTGAAGGTAAATCATTTTTTTTTGCGTCATAGTGTGCAGTTTTTCAGCTTGTGTAGTTTTATTTATTTGACCTTGTATATAATTGTTTTTAGTCATCTGAAAGTCACAATGACGCCTATGAAAACAATGGACGAAATTTCTTGATGTCTTCAATTATATTCGAGAAATGAAATAAAATCAAACTTTTGGAACGACTTATTTCCCAGGATAGGGATTTGATGGTAGTCTGTGACGCCATTGTGGATTCCCTCAAAAATTCCACAGGTAACCAGCTTGATATCGATGTAAAACCAATACATTTGTCCAAATGTTGATGAACATTGTTGTTTTTTTACATAAGATTTCTAAGACACATTTAGAAGACAACCTAGCAAGAATTGCTCATAATGACGTTGGATCCTTGTTTCATACCGCTTACTGACACTTACCTGTGGTGTAGAGGAACAAAATAAAAGTTGGCAATCTGTACTGGTGGCCAAAGCTGAAACAGAAAACACAATAACCTCAGTAGACAGTCCACCTTTTATGTTGATATTAACGTTGGACAGCGGCTGAGGGGCGATGAATTGACTGTTAATAAACAATTCTGTATTTACTGCACACAATTCATTTGTCCGATCGAGTGTACATGAGAATATCAATAAAAATATCTACGTGTTGGCCAGATAGGGGGAAAACTTACATAGTAGTTTGACACCAAGGCGTCGCCATAATCCTGCGATTGAAAAGAGAAATTTATTTAATATGGGCAGCGTAATACTCTGACAGGCCACCAATGATGATTTCATCTTTGTCCCTAAGAAACATCACAGTATCCCTTACTCAGTGTGATCCATGAAACTTCAAATCATACATCATTAACTTTAACGTTAACTGTAGCCAGCCTTTTAGCTGTCACAATTATTAGACAACTGCCTGGTTACAATTGTTTGTCAATCACGTTCCCATAGACATCTCAAGAGAACTTTAAACTGATGTTTCAAATTTTGCATAAATTAAATGCAAATTGGGTGCGTTCAGTTGAAGAAAATATTCAGCTGAATTTTTTTGACAACTTAGGTTTCATGATTGTGAACAGCCCTAGCCTGGATGCCCAAGCATCCCCCGTAAGACGCATAAATAGGGATCCACACATTTGACAAAAAACATAGGGTTTTCTTGTGTCCTTTGCAACCGCATGTTTTCTCATTCCCACTGATGACAAAAGCCGTATGTTAGCGGGTGCTACCAGGTTTTTGGCACAGTGGGAAAGGCGTATATGGTGCATTTATTAATTGGATTGTACCCTCAGTGTGGAAAAGACCAAGTCACGATTGACTTCTTTCAATCTAGAACTATATACACCTTGTCAGCCCTGTGAATGAGCACACAATTTTAATGAAGGTGTAGCCATTGGCTCCGTAACATGTCTGCTTGAGCAATTTTAGCAATTTAACACATTTTATTTATTTATTTAACACTTCAAACAATGCGTCAGCAAGCTTTATACTTTTACAAAGCACAACACCTCACAAAACTCCCTTTTGTTGTCTACCTGAAGGTCAGCACAACTTGTCTTGACATATAAAACCAGGAAGCTGTTGGTTTTTTGTCTACTTCCTGGGCTGTAACTGTTTTCTAATTAAGGGCGAACAAGGCACTTTTCCAAACAAGGTAAAATGGCCACCTGTGATACTTGCGTCAGAGGGGTGAGAATATCTCAATTCTAATACTTGGAAGGAATATTAGGTCTTGCCAATTTTCTGGGTGGTACATTTTTTACTCTCTTCTAAAGTTTATAGAAGCGAGTGCTATATTGAGAACACTCCCGAGTTTGCTACTAACAAGACTGCCTTATCCTTTGTCTTTATCCAAAGTTTTGTCGCACAGATCGCTGTTTATGCTTCATATTAAGATGTAACAAAAATGTTGACATTTCCTCGAATGTTCACTCGTCACAGAAAAACATTGTTTTTTTCAACTTGACAATGCTTCTACGTGTGTTCTGCCAAAGAACAACATTAGGACATTCAATACAAGTGTGAAATTTGACAGCATGAACACAAAGTGTGCCGCTATCTTTAGCACTGCCGGTTTTCTCATTAAAAACTGATTGAAGGATCCGTCCTCTATAATCAGACCCTCTGGTAAAGTGTTCCCCAGCCAAACACTGATTATTTTTATGCTAGCCACAACTGATATGGTTGCATATTCTATGTTTGTCTGTGGTTGAGCTGGGAATTCCTCGACATGTAGAGGAATTTGACATTCAAAGGAAGTGCAGCGTGTGGCAGCATGGCGGTCTACAAGAAAGGCTGAGTGCACATAATTAAACATGAGAACAGCAAAGCTAATTATTATTGTCTGGGCTCGTAACGCAGCTTGCCCTTGACCTTTTCGTTATGACTTGAGAGGGACAGAGAGAGCACGGGTGGAGAGACCACAGAGAAAGAGGGGGAAAGTGAAAGAGAGAGAATAATTATATTTTTCTAAAACTGAAAAGAAGTAGATTTGAAATGTTAAGCGCGATGGGGAAAAAAGACCTCTTATGTATTCATTTATATGTATACATTGTTATGTATTTATTTTTATATATTATGATTTTAACATCGTCAACCGTATCCTTCATTATGGTGCCTCACGGATTACGGGCAAGGTTGAAACAAGTCAACAACAAAAAAAAAAAGTCAAATTTGTAGATCAATATAAAAATTGTACTAAACTTTCATCCAAAATAAACCCAACAGAATTGAAACAGGGTACGGCGATGCTGGGGACCAAATGGAGCCCATAGAAGCAGTGACACTTTCAGAACTATTTTTGAAGGCCAACCATTCATCCATCCGTTAGGCACAAAACAGGGGCAGAAATACACCGATCAGCCACAGCATTAAAACTACTGACAGGTGAAGTGAACAACATTGCTCATCTCGACACAATGGCACCTGTCGAGGGGTGGGATAAATCAGGCAGCAAGAGAACAGTCAGTTCTTGAAGTTGATGTGTTGGAAGCAGGAAAAATGGGCAAGTGCAAGCATCTGATTGACTTTGACAAGGGCCAAATTGTGATGACTAGACGACTGGGTCAGAGCATCTCCAAAACGACAGGTCTTGTGGGGTGTTCCTGGTATGCAGTGGTTAGTACCTACCAAAAGTGGTCCAAGGAAGGACAACCGGTGAACCGGCGACAGGGTCATGGGCGCCCACGGGCTCCTTGTGTACTCGGGGAGTGAAGTCTAGCCCGTCTGGTCCGATTCCACAGAAGAGCTACTGTAGCACAAATTGCTGAAAAAGTTAATGCTGCTATGATAGAATTATGTCACAGTGCATCGCAGCTATGCACTATGTGAAGAAGGAAAGCCGGCAGAGGCAGTGTGATGCTCCGGTTAATGTTCTGCTGGGAAACCTTGGGTCCTGGCATTCATTTGGAATGTACCTACCTAAACATTGTTTTGCAGATCAGAGCTGTTTTGATGGCACGAGGGGGACCTACACAATATTAGGCAGATGGTTTGAATGTTGTGGCCGATCTGTGTATGTGTCACTAGAAACTGAATTTGAATCATTTAAATTTGAATTGCTCAGCTTGAATAATTGCTAAGATAAACTGAATTGGAATCACGTAATGAATTTCTATTGTTTGACTTGAATAATTGGATTGAAAATTGAATTGAATTCAAATAAACTAGAAACAGAATATAATATTTTGAATTAATTGGCTGAAATTGTATTTTATCCTCACTGAACCAATTCAGTTCTCACAATTCAAATTCATTTCTTTCAATTCAATTTCAGTCTCACACATCCGGGTCATTGAGGAAGAGCAATCGAGTGCAGATTCACAACTCCTTTTCGGCCTGAGAAACTGCCCCCGTTAGGCATTGTTTTTTTTTTATTTAGTTTTTTTCCATTTAATTACAATACATACATCTACAATAAAAACACACTGTTATTATTGTATTATTATGTTCTAATGGTTTTGTTTGGAGAAACAGGGACGCACAGCGGTCAGTAGAGCGGAGATTGCGGTGCCACCAACCTTTTTCTTTTTAAGGTTAAAAATACTGGACATTTACGGGAAAATCAAAATTAGAAAGACATACAGCTACAGCAGAACTCTACGATCGTTTACATTGCGTTTACCAAAGAGCAACCGTGATTTAACACTATAACTGCAGGCAATACACAGGGTCCAGTTTAGTCGTGTTAGGTAGGTATTAGAGTTTTCCGGGTTCTCGGAAACCCAGCATGATTTTCGAGTTTACATGGAACACCGCATCGGCTCCCTGGTCTGTCGTCTCCTGGTTGCTCAGCTCGCGGAGAAAACACGATGCGGCCTACACAGCGCAACCCTCCGAATGGGAATGCGCACCCAGAGACGGAAACCAGAGTTATGTAACATCGGTTCATGTCACAAAGCGGCCCGCTCCTGAAACGAATCAAATTGCAGCAACGTTCTTGTACTTCAGGTAAAATCACGATTAAAATTTAAATTGTCGTGCTCCGGATACTTTTAGCCCGATAAACGCTGAGAAGTTAATGATTCAAATTCAGAGGAAACAAAGTGGGGTTCCAATCAGTGTATTCCAATACCCAATTTGAACTGGGTATTGGAATTCAAAACTTAGATTGTACTTATGTATGACAAAATAAATAAACAAACAAGTAAAAAAAAATAAAATAACAAAAAAATAAAAAAAATAAATAAATATATATATATATATATTAGGAACTGTTATTGAAGTCAAGCCATTTGTATCGGTACTGATATATAAATGTTTTTGAACTATACTCCCTCCTCTCGTCATATACCTTCTATTTGATGTCAGAGTACTGTAGAAGTCCGGCTTGTCGTCACATCAGCCCTCAATTGCTCCATCTCAGATGTGTTTAGAAAGAGGTCATTAGGTCTGCTTGCTGTAAGAAACACATTCTTCATTTGTTTTCTGTCTTTGCTGACATTTACCCGATTGGTCTTTTGGGGCTCTCAGTCTAACTGGGGGAATGAGGGGCGGGGGGCGGGGTTGTCTCCCCTTAGGCAAATAATTGATGCTGCTGCTGTTTGGTGAGCAGAAGGATGGCGTGTAAGCAAGGCGGTGACGGTCCATTTGAGCTGGGATCAGACATCGCCTGGCCTAGTCCTACAAACATGGATATACATGCATCTGCGCATGCGCACGCGATCTCTTGGTATATTGAATAAGACATGCACGCCCACGCAGGCGTAAACACCAACACACACACACAAAGGAATGAGTCACTCGGGCGTTGCTATTTCTGCAATACCTCCCCTCCCTTCACTTGTCCCCCATTCATCTCTCGGCACTCCGGAGGAAATGGCTTTTTCATAATAATGACCTCATATACAATTGTTTTTAATTATCTGAAAAAGACCCCACTTTGCCCAATCAATTTCCTTGCGGAAGGTTTTCATGACTGCATCTCTCAACAGCGGGAAAATTAATATCTAGGCATATCCACCAAGGGTGTCCCAACAGTATTTGTGAAAACCGTATGTCAAGCTACAGCAGCGTGATTGGATTACAAGACAAGTCAAGACAATTGCAAGACAGTATACTTTAAACCAGTGTTTCCCAAAGTGTGAGGCCCGTGCTCTTGGGGTGTCAAAATTGATGACAGAATATATGCTATATTATACTTTAATGAAATCAAATGTTATACACTTAATTTTGTTGGATATTTTTACATCCACAAAAGTTTACAGGGACTAAAGGAGAAAATTTGATACCAAAACAGACAAAACAAATGAATTCATTCTTACAATTTTTAAAAACACAAAGCTTGCAGTAAGTGAGCAGATTTTAAAAGATTGTCAAAGTATAACATAAAGCTGGATTAAAGCATTGACGTTCATGTTCTTTATAATGTTATTGTTTTTCAAATGAAGTTGACTAACACTTGTTTTGTCAATTCTTTCATGGATATTAATGAGGTGAATGAGAGCCTTCTACTGACTAAAAAAAAGAAAAAAAAATCTGCTTTAAACAAAAAAAAAAGAACTTTAGGAAAAAGGGCCAACAAGTCCCCCAACCGTCTTCAGTCTTGCCTATAATACGACATGATAAGACTTACCTACGATGTGTATTCACGATTATAGAATGTAAATTAACCTTGAAGAAAGTTGCATGACCAACTGTAATGCAACCAATAATGTGATATTTGGACCAATTTCAGACAGGGAAAAATGGGTCAATAGTTCACTCAAGGGGCTGCACACACCATTACTGACAAACTAAGAAAAATATCTCTCAAACTAAAAACAAAATCTTTTTTTTTCGGCTCATCTGTCTGTTCAATGAGTACACTAAGGAAACAGGAAAATTTGAGAAAATCTCACTTTTTACAGGAGGGTTCCATCTGCGGTTGCGACGGGCAATATTGAACACTGAAGGCAGTACTTGTATACTAGTACTGGACTGAATATCCATTTTGCATACTGCCGTATGAATGAGGCATTAATGGCAAATTCACTTCTATGCCAGTACAAGACAGTATAATAAGTGTGGTCTGTGCGGCAAATATGGGGTAAATATATATATGTCATATAAGTATATATGTATGTCAATTTGCTTATTTTAATATTAATTTTTTTCTTTATTCAAGTATTTTTTTCTTAATTGATGGAGGTTTTTTTTTTTTGTGTGTTTTTTTCTTTTCTGCGGCTTTGCTTTCTTTTAAAACAAATTTCAAATAAAAACAAGGAAAGTAAACACAGAGATGAGTAACTGCAGTGAAAGGCTGCCTCACCCTCCTGAGCTTGGCGATGTTCTGCTCCGCTGTCAGTCCATTCAGAGTCCCGGAGATACAGAGGAAAGCTCCCAGGAAGCATGGTGCGAAACACAGCTACATGGAGACACACACCGGTAGATAAAACAATTACTGTGTTAACTGGATAACATTTTGGTTTGAGTATGCAAATAATGTGATGGTTGCATATTGGGTGTTTGTGATAAGTTTCAATCATTATCTTACACTGCAAAAAGTTCCCATAAGCCAGAAAGTCAGAAAACCTTGAAAATAAATGATATATCTTACTATGAACTATCTTACTTCTTTCTATCAGTGTTCACTACTATCAGTGCTCAAACAGATTATACTCTCCATTACTCTATTACTACTCCATTTAATGCAATCCTTCAATTCTCCTTTTGGAATTGGATGCCCAATCGCTATTTGAGTAAAATATAAAGACAGCGTAGAATAATAAAAGCCTTAAAATAATAAAATCAAGTAAAAATGGAAGGCCAAATATGTTATGTCATACAAAATTGCATGAAAAGAACAATCAATTTAAAGAGCTAGAATGAATACTCATGAAAAGTGGAGTTGAAAAGATATGTTGAAGCATTAGCACTTTAGCACTTACAGATCAGAACCCCCTTTCCAATATTCTTTGGTAGTGTGTTCCATAACTTAGGCGAGGGTGTTTAAAAAAAGCTACATCTCCAATCTTATTTTTGAACAGGGTATTGTACTTCTAACAGGCCTGCAGTAGAAGACATAAGGGCTCTTGATGTAACATAGAGGACAGTGATTCTGTAACATAGACTGGTCCTAAGCAATTAAGGCTTTTTTTTTTTAAGTAAGAGGAGTTTGAAAATCGATTCTAAAGGAAACTGGGAGCCAATGCAATACACTGTAGCTAAAACTGGAGTGATCCAGATCCAGCACTCTTGTTTTCTTTGCTTTTGGTAAAAGTCTAGCTGTCGAGCTCAGAATAAGTTGATGCCTCTTGATAGACTTTTTAGGAGGGCCAGCAAAAAGGGCATTGCAGTAGTCCAGTCGACTTGAGTAAGCCTTTCCGCATCGTTAGGGGTTTTTAAGGGCCGTATTTTGGCAATGTTTCGAAAATGAAAGAATGTTGTTCTGGTCAGCTTCTTTAGATGGGAATTACATTTTTAAATAAAACCCAGGAATAACACCCATGCTTGTTACTTCTACCTTCTATTAGATCCAGAGATTTCAATTTCCAGTTCTTGCAGAGAGTTCCCTTCATTTTGGCTTTGGGGACGACCAAAAGGATTTCTGTCTTATCTTCATTAAGTTTGAAGAAGTTTGTAATCATCCGATCATCGGTAGTCAATTGACAAGAAGTGAGGGAGCTTACAGCATCTACAAGATTGGGCTTCACATAAATATGCAGTTGTATAGATTTCACATCATTACGACATTTTGTAGTCTAATGATGTCACCTAATGGAAGCATGTAAAGTGAGAAAATCAAGGGCCCAAGGCAGCCCCCTTGTGCAACACCGGAAATTATATCTTGTTGCTTGAAAAATCTTGGTTGGCATCAGTGTTAAGTCTTAAATTATTTTGGTGAGAGCAATTGGCTTTGAAACCTGACTGAAACTTCTCCAGAATGTTGTTTTCTTCTAGAAGGTTGTGAATCTGATAAGAAACATTAAAGATTTTACATTAAAACCACTGATAGGTGAAGTGAAAAACATTGGTTATCTCGTTCCAATGGCACCTGTAAAAGGGTGGGATATATATAAGACAGCAAGTGAACAGTCAATTCTTGAAGTTAATGTGTTGGAAACAGGAAAAATGGACAAGCACAAGGATCTGAGCGACTTTGACAAGGACCAAATTGTGATGGCTAGACGACTGGGTCAGAGCATCTCCAAAGCGGCAGGTCTTGTGGGTTGTTCCCGGTAGGCAGTGGTTAGTACCTACCAAAAGTGTTGCAAGAAAGAATAACCGGTGAACCAGTCGACAGGGTCATGGTCACCCATGGGCTCATTGATGCGCGTGGGGTGCAAATTCTTGCCTGTCTCCCACAGAAGAGCTACTGTAGCCCAATTTTCTTAAAAAGTTAATGCTGGTTATGGTATAAATGTGTCAGAACACACAGTGCATTGCAGCTTGCTGTGTATGGGGCTGCGTAGCAGCAGACCGGTCAGAGTGCCCATGCTGACCCCTGTCCACCACCTAAAGCACCTACAATGGGCACCTGAGCATCATAACTGGACCGTGGAGCAACGGAAGAAGGTGGCCTGGTCTGATGAATCACAATTTCATGTGGATCATGTGGAAGGCTGGGGTTAGGGTCTGATCTGATCGAGCATCTGTGGGATGTGCTGGAACAATGAGCCCGATCCAAGGGGGCCCCACGTCGCAACTTACAGGACTTAAAGGATCTACTGCTAATGTCTTGGTGCCAGATACCACAGGACACCTTCAGAGGTCTTGTGGCGTCCATGCCTTGACGGGTCCGAGCGGTTTTGGCGGCACAAGGGGGACCTACACAATATTAGTGGTTATAAGTGATGGTTTTAATGTATTGGTCCGTAGATGCTGTGCTTTTGCAATGGTGTCGAGATAACAAGCGTTAATACGTTAAAACGTATTCAAAAAATATTTCAATCAAACTTTAGTAAAAAATAAAATCAAAACACCAAATCAAGCCCTAATTGCTCAGAACTACCAGCTACACAGAAATATAAATTACATACAGCCTGCCTTTTGGATCCGGCCATCCCAGATTTGTTTGGGAGGGTTTTAGGGGGGCAAATCCCTGCGTTAAGCATCAGCGCTCAATTACCGGGACAGGAAGCCAAATCAACTTCGACAAATCATGACGGGAACTGAAGACCCCATGTTGAACCTGAATCCCCTTGTCAGTCCGTCAGACTTATTGGGGGAAATTGGAGTGGACTATCAGGGGGACTTTTTGGGGCAGATCTGCACGCACACGCCAACACAGACACACTGACAGTGATAAAACACTAAGCAGAACTCTCTAATTCCACGGGGAAAAAAGTGCCCTGCGATCCCGACAAACTGCAGCCGCTAGCATGAGGCAATGAACAGTCAGTATCCCAGCAGCACTCCATGTCTTCAAAGCCTTTCTCCTTGGGTGTACAGGAATCACTTGTAGACCTAACACGAATCTTAACGGAGACCTCACACCTAACTTAGCCTCTACTAGAGATGGTAGAGTAGAGAAAACCATCACCTTCACGTCCTGCAAAACCATGGGCGAAACGGGCAAAACCATGGGCGAAACGCTGTGAATATAGTCTGTCCCTTACCACAATTGCAGTAAGCGCACCAGAATTATAAAGAGCTACTTGAAGATTATTTCTAAAAGCACTAAACTTTTGCACATATATTAAATCATATGTAGGAATCTGTGTGGAATGTTCTGTGATTGAACACTTTTACACACATTCTTTTCTTTGATGGTTGTAGAATATTGCAGGAAGAGGAATGAAAAAAAAAAAAAATCTCCTGTAGGGATTTGAAATTATTTTGTTAACCATATTTCTGGGGATGAATACTGGGGGGCGGGGGAGAGGAAGGAAAGACAATTCATTTAGCATGTGGGATGTCAAATTCGGATGGAGCTGTGTGTGTAATCATGGCTATGTCCTCTGAAAAGGCTACTCCTGCACCATGCGAGGACTTAATCCCCTTTTCTGTAGGAGAGGGCAGCACAGCAACCTCATTGTCCTCCTCCTCCTCCTCCTCCTCCTCATCAAAGCGATCCCGAAGGAGTATAGCAAACGTTCTTCATTGTTCACTCACCTGGTGATGGGAGGATTAGATATTTTCCCCCTCGAGCTGTATGGTAAAGATGGAAACATGGACACGCTCATGTGCTCATGCAAGGGCATGTGATGTTCTGTCCCACTACTTAAAGTATGAGGAACTTGCTCAATTTCAGCATGTGCACATTATCGTCTAGTTGCTAAAATCAGCATTTCTGCTCCCTGGCCTATTTTGTGTATCCAGAAATTGCAAAAAAAGCTTTTCTGCCAATTTTGGAATTTCTCTAACTGTTAAAATACATGTTGACGGCCCAGGAAATCCATCTGGATGTGATGAGGCAATTAGGGTCAATTACAGGCCCTTAGGTGTGTCTCTTACCTGGTCAACAAGCATTTTCTTCATGGCAGCGCTTTTGGTTCCTCCAGCCACCAGCCTGTCTAGAACCTTGTACCAGCCTCCTATCACTGGACCCTGAGCGGGAGGGGGGTGCATGACACATTAGCGTACAAGCCATTTAAGACAGAAGTTGCAAGAAAAGGGCGCTACAATGGAGATGACTTTATCTGGACCCCAGCATAATGACGTTTGTACTGACTGAAATATTCAGTTGACTGAAACATGCAAGAAAGCTATTCCTAAAATGATCTAAGAATCTAATAACAAATTTGCTCTTTGTGGTGTTACATTTGGAAATATTATGCTTAAGTGGCTTCTACTCAGAATTACTTATATATTCAATATGAAAATTACATTCATGATATCATGAATGAGTCATGATAACATGTCATATGTTTGACATAGTCCGAACAATTTTAAGTTTTGAAAATTTTTATTTTTTATTTTTAATCAAAAGGCTCCAATTTGTTACAGGTAGTCTCCACTTAACGATCTACCTGTTTAACGACCGTTCGGACTTACAACCAGCTCTCTGACCAGTCTGTATTGTACGCTCTGTACAACGCTGCAGCGTCTCAGCATCAAGCATCTCATCTTGCATCACCCTTTATATACTATATATACTATATACATCATATATACTACTGTATATACACTATATACACACTATATCCACTATATACACTGTATACATCTCATCTCCAATCTCAGTCTCGTTCCCACAGTCCGTGAAATAACCGTGGAATAACACAGGTCCTCGCTTATCGACCAATTCACTTAAGGACCTGGTCATAGGAACGGAACTCGGTCGTGTGAGGAGTACCTGTAAGCGAGTACACCTACGCCATTAGGCTCACCACAAAGAAGAAACCAATGCTCATCATCTTGGCCGTCCTCTTCAAGCTGTGATTGGCAGGCCCCCTCCTCTCAATCAGCTGCTGGGAAATGACATCACCAGCACCGACCAATGAGCCTGGCCGAGAGGGATAAAGAAAGTGAATGGTTAAGGAAAAAATTGTAGGTATAATAGAAATAAAATAGACACTAAAATTAATATTGTTGCACAAAAAGATGTGTCGTGTGTGCAAGCCCCGAGTACAAACTATTCACCAGTTTGCAGAGGCTCCATTCTCTTGTAAACAATTGGTACAGATAGCACATGGTTGGTTGAACCACTCAGCTGTTGGGAGGCAGAGTTAAACTTTATTTTTCTCTATTGAGTATTCTGACTATGTGGATCTTTGTTTTAAATATTCCAGTCAAGACTGAGTGAGAATTCAAAGAATTTGAGAATTTATGTTCGTTTTGACTGTTTTTCATACTGCATTTCGCAAAATAACCTGTAACCCCTTAGAGTTTAACACACTGGGAAAATAACTCACAAATGTGTGTTTCAGTAAGAAATCAACCCCTCTGCAACTTTAATTTCCCGTCTTCTGGGATTAAAATAGGCATTAGTCATTCAGCTTCTTGCAATGATTGACAGTTACTACCACAGCATTATGGGATGTTAATTAGCTGAAGGTAATCTCCCCACAGCTGCGTGAACCGTATGCTTTTCAGATACTTTGTGTACTCCATTTACTTGAGCAATGCCTATGTAAAACCATTCATTGTTTTCCTCCTGTATGATCCGAGGTTGTGCTTTTATCTTTTCAGTAAACATTTTTCTCAAAATCATCACTCATGCTTACTCAACTATATTCATGCTTATGTAATTGCTGAGATATATGAATCACTCCTTAATTGATGCCTACTGTATAAAGGTGAGCTAAATAATGTTTTGACATCTCTCCAATATTAAAATATATAAAATACACAGACTGCTTTGTCCTTGCTACTACACTGAAAATTATTATTAAATAAATAGTAAATAATCCAAATAAAAATGATAAGGCACAATAAAGTAAAAAGACAAAACGTGTTAAACAAGAAATGCTTTCCAAAGGCAGGTGGGCGAATGCCACCATCTGACCTTTTGATGATTTTAAAGGAATAGTTCTGAATGTTCAGAACTATGTTCATCATGTTAGCGTTGCCTGAGTTTTTGCATTGAACACAGATTGTGGAGTTGTCCCCCATTACTTGCTTGAACTCCTGATAGGAGTATGGAGATAAGATAAATAAAAACTACCTTTGAACTACAAGAGGGGTGAGTAGGGATACAGGGATAAGCGTAAAAAATAAAAAATAAATCGAACCATTCTTAAAGAGGACCAAATAACAAATTAAGAGAGCAAAGTGAATGCGGGGAAACATTGTAACATTGTTAATGCTAGAATTGTTTCCTTCCTTATGTTCCCCTAATTTGTGTTTTACCGTATAGTTCCTAGTTTAATAACCAACCATATAACTTAGCTATATAGCTTTTATAGTAATTAAACAAAAAATGACAGAACGGAGAGACTAAGCATGACTGGTCTGTATGGAAAAAATACAGCGAAATCCACCTGTTTCTTGTTTTCACAAAGACAATAAAGGTTTCACAAATGGTTGAAGTTTATTCCACACTATTTGTTGTCATAAGTACATTTTTCTTATTTTCACAAAAATAATTTATCTGTAAAAAAAAAAAAAAAATTTTAATAATAATAATGGGGGACCCCCTGCAGTACCGCCGTGGACCCCTGAGGTGTCCACAGCGGTACTGCAGTCGGTCAGCCAATTTTTTACCCCCAGTTGAAGCCCACTAGTCTAGAGAATTGTTAATGTTTTCTGTTATGAAGGATGGATTTGGTGCCCAACTGTCCAACAGTGAGACAACTGCCACTGGGTTGAGGGCTGAAGTCCAGGGCCCGTATTCACAAAACATCTTAAGGATAAAAGTAGCTCCCAACTTGCTGATTTAGGAGAAGCTCTTCAAAATAATAGGCGTGTCAGTCTAATTTTAGGACTCCTACATTTTAAAGAGTATTTCACAAAGCGTTTTAACGCTTAAACCAGCTCATAAATCTGTGAAAAGGTAGGTGGTACTCAAGAGGACTCCTAAATCACTAAGACCAAAATCACAAACAATCCGAAAATGGCTGCTGCTGGCAGTCCTCATCGAAATCATGTCAACTTCTTAGAAGCATGAAATGATACTGAGCTTTTAAAAGGTATCACCTTAATTGCTAGGGTATTATGATAATAGTAGAGCTAGTCAGGGATGTAGTCACTTCCCTAACAAACAGAAACAACCCAATACCAGCAGAGATTAAAGTTCTGACAACTCTACGCTCCTTGGCCACAGGAAAAAATGCAACCATGCAGCGCAGACGAAGCAGGTATATCTCAGTCATCCGCCAGTAGAGATACCGACGTGTAAGAGGCCGCTGACAATTAGTTGAACATATACTTGACTAGTCAATATATTATTCTTGGTTTCATGTGTAATCAGTGACACTGACATTTTTATTTGAATATGGCAACATGATACCTCTTTCTACAGTATTTCTATGATGAGACCCATCCCCATCACTGTGGGCATAGTAAGTAAGCTTGTTCATGAAACATGACATCATCCATAGCAACGAGGTCATCCCCACCCTTTCTCTTAGCTTAAGATTTCTCCCCATTCCTTAGTAAAAGTTGGTCTCAGCAGCTTTGTGAATAGGGTTTAAGAGAAGCTCTTAGCTAGAAACATTAACTGCTATTTGGGATCCTCTTCGTGGTAACATAAAATGTTTTCTGAATACGGGGTGTGTGTGTGTGTGTGCGTGTGTGTGCGTATGTGTGTGGGGTATGAGAGAGGTGCTTAATTGCACCCACAAGCTTACAGTACATAGCCATCAGCCTGTCCTTAATCACAGACATTTTCTTATTGGTGTGAGAGGCCTTTAATCTCCTAACATAAAGCCAATCGAAATTAATCACCTGCTCGTGTGTCCAGAATCAATTAGCATAAAACGATTTTCATTCATGGACAGCATGACCACTCAATAAAAGTATTGAAGAAGGGGCGAAGTATTGAGGTGGGAAGTAAGTATTGAGGGGTGAAGGAGTAGCTGAATGGAATCCAGTTGTATTTGCAGGCTAGTACATGACTGGTAAAAGCAGTATGTACAATGTACAGTTCCACTGAGAGTAGGGCGAGTGGAACCGTATAAGTGTGTGGGATTAATCTGGGCTCAATTTAACACAGTTGGGGCATTTTCATGCTTGGCCCCAATCACAAGAGATGTAAAGGGCTCTTCCTCTGCCTCCATCTTGGGCAGTTAGAAGTCCTTGGGCTACAACAGATGCTCATAGATTTCCTTGAGGAAGGGGGGGGGGGGGTAATAGAGCCTTAAAGGTCATAGCTACAAAGAAATCTAACCAAGAGTAAATGCAAGAGTAAGACTAAATGCAAGCCCCATCAGACACTGAAAAAAACCCACTAAGTTTCCAAAATATTTAGGTGCAAATTGAAATCCCCTTGTTGTACAAAGGCAAAGAAAGAGATGTTGGAAAGCTCAGTGATACTTTTAAAAAAAAGGGGGTATTTGCTGTAGGCAGCAATCATCGAAGCACAGCGGTTTGCTTTCATAGATGAGCAGAGGTTGAGGCACAGAACAAGAGGAAGAACATAAAGGGAGAGAAAGACGGGAAGACGTGTGATAACTAATGGTGGCAAACAGCTCATTGGAATTTTGCCGATGTGCCTGGGGTGCCAGTCAAGATGATGGAGCAGGTCACACCACTCAACAAATTGCCAGCACACACACACACACACACACACACACACACACACACACACACACACACACACACACACACACACACACACACACACACACACACACACACACACAGCTATGTTGCATCGCTTCGCCACAACAACATTCATTGTCTAAAAGAAATGCTCACACATCCACACATTTGTAAAAACATTAAATTTCGGAGCCACAGTTTGACCTCAGCCCTAACCGCGAGGAAAGTGATATTTAAGAGGGAGCAGAATTCCCTGAAACCAAAGTGCCGGATGTGTACTGATGAATCACCTTCGCATCAGAAGTTGCTGCCTTGTTGAATAGTACCCTCCCGATACCTTTGAAGATGGGAATTTGTAGCTGCCTCCAGATTCAATACCATCCCAAACCGAATACTGAAATTAAATAATTATTATAATTCATTAGAAATTGTGACTCGATATAAAAATACATTGCAATTTTTGTCAAGGTCTTTAAAACAAGAGATGGAAAGTCTTGTGATCGTGGTATTCCAGAACACATTCTACTGTTCACCAGTTGAACCAAAGCGTGTGTTATGGCAAACAGTAGCAGGTACCCTTACTTTTGAAGTAATACTGAAACAATGTTCCGATTAAATCAGATTAGATAATTAAAAATTGGAGTGTAGTGTAGACGCCGCTTCCTCTGTTGTCGTCACCTCCTCACCCATAAACTCAGTTTGTTGAAAGAACGTGTGTAAACACCTTACTCATGATATCATCTTCTTCGGGTTCTTCACCTTATTCTGATAGCGAGCGGCTTTTCTGCGCGCCGCCGTGTTATGATGTTGGCCGCAGACCCAGCTGGCCTGATGGCGGATAACCTTTCCTTAAAATGTCAAATGGAGACTTAATAAAGGCCGAAGAGGCCGACAGGGTGTGGAGGGGCATGGACACACACACAAACACACACGGGGCAGTGCAAATGTCACTTCGAGAGACAGTAAATACATGTATTTCCTGTCAATTTAATTCAGGTATATTGACTGAATGGTTGTAAAATAAAAACACTGGGGGGGGGGGGCAAAGCAGAGACTGAACTTGCTGCAAACTCAATCTGATCTACTGGATATGGGACACGGCTGACCACAGGTGCCGTAAAGTGATGGGTAATAAAAACAAATGTGTCAAAATGGCAGACTAGTGAATCCTTCATTCATACGGATAGAAGAGGTTTGGAAACATCCAAATTTACCCATGAAGAAATATTTTTGCACAACAATTGAACAAACTAAGACAAGATACTTGTGTAAAAGGCATTTCAGCCACCTTAATGTCGATTATTCCATTCCAAACTGAACAAATTCACAGTGTATGCTTGTTTTTATTGCTAATATACAGTATAGTCGTAGTAGTAGTTTTTAATAGCCCAAATCATTGTTAAATTGTGGCTTTTACTATTCACAAATGAGTACACACACACACACACACTCTTAGCAAATCAGTTTTTCCTTGCATACCACTTCAAAATGTGATTGTCAGTCGAGTTTTAAGAAGCACTTCACCAGCCCTTTTTTTTTTTTTCCTCCCCCTCAGTGTTTTTGATTTAGCCTTTTTTTTTCCGACAGCCACTTCTGTTTATTTTCATCTCAATTCAGAAAAGGGAACAAAAACTGGAATGTTCTTAAAGGTGTAATGAGTAAAACTGGACAATTAGCGACAAATAACTAAACTTCTGTTAATTGAAATTCTCTGTTAACAGTGCAAGATGTATAAATATCTCTCTTTTTTTTTTTTTTTTTACTCCCACTAGACTGACTAGCATTGATCAACAACATTTGGAACAGGTATATCATGGTCAATTTGTGTAACTGGAATTTGATAAAAACATTACTTATTTACCGTTAAGCCAAGGCCAAATGATGTGGATTATATGGAACACAAAGCCACAGCCTTCTCTTTGTATTCCTGCCCCCTCCCCTCTCCCTGACTTCCTATTCTCTCCATCTTGATACAAATATGGACAACGGTGATGAGTCACTTGAGACTGTAATCTTCATTACATAAACACAAGACCTAGAAAAGACAGACACACACACACACACACACACACACACACACACACACCATTATGGACAACACAGACTTGACTCAAGGCTTGGAGAGGAAGCCGAGAAATCTGCTGTGAAATACCATATTTGATGTGTTTGAGGATTTAAATTTTATTTACTATTTTAGTTATTAATAAAGCCTCTATATAGCTTATATTGAGTCATAATTTTTTTTGTCATATTTTTTTTTCTAGTTTTTAAACCTATGAAGTGATTCATAACAATCTAGCTTGCAAAATGATTTCTTCACTTGATTATTTTTTCTTGCAAATGCAAAGTTTTTTTTTCCCTTTACACTTTTTTTTTTTAAATAGTATTTGAAAAGACATATTAGCTATAATGTTTACTGCTGCCACCTAGTGTTTGTAGAGCTACATTCTTGTGATTTTTTTCTCATTATGCATTTGATAAAGTACCACGATTACAAAAGCAGAGAACCTTATTTTAAGAAGAGGCGATGTTGAGAAAACCAAATACTGCAATAGTTTAGCCGATACTTTGGGGGTGACCATTAGTGCTTTCAGAAGATATTTACACACAGGAAATATTTGAGAAACAGTCATTTGTAATGTGGATATTATGACCAAGACAGCAGAGGCATTGATTAGAATGGCTAGAACGGCCTGAGTTCAGAAAACTGAACCTATTTACTGTAATGAAGCCTTAAAGACAACATTTAGCTATATCCAACTATACGTTTATATTGTTAACCTAAATTAACTTCACCTAAATCCCAGACAATATATAGTCAGTCTCATATCACAATATCTATATTGTTTTGATATATACTCTACTGTACTAATTTGACTGGATTCACAAGTAAAGCTTGAAAATGTTCAGGCTTGAATGACAGATATACAGATATAGATGAATAGAACAAATCGGATGTACCCGATGCTACATAGCACTTTACAGCATTCATTCAAAGACGGCTGACAGTGTTCTTCCGCCTTGAACATCATCATCATCCAAATAATATTAATAACAAGGTCTAAAGAGGCCAGTAAGTAAGAGGCCTTTCAGCAGTGGACTTTGAATACAAACAGTAGCCTCTGTCCTTTGGTCCAAGTTTCTACTATCATTCCTTTTTTTTTTTTTTTTTTTTAATCCTCAGTGACTTGGAGCTAAAATCAGGAAAACAGTTGAGGTTGGGTTAGAAAACAAAACAGTGCTTTGTGAAAAGGCCTCATCTATAGAAGTATACACCTTAGTCTTGCCATATTACACGAGCGATTCTTAACCTTCTTCGTATCACGGATGCCCCCATTTGATACGCATTAGGCCACAGACCCCGTTTTATACCACCTTATCGATGGGGCCACAATCTGAAAATACAATTTATTGTGAGATAACAATTCAGTCCATACTACTCATACTATAGACAGGGAGATAACAGTGAAAACAACAATCAAAAGTGTCACTCTCTTTGCATTCTCGAATAGTTCCAACGTCTTACAAATCAAACAAGTGCGACTATTAAAGCTCGGGAGCCCCCCCGGGACCTCTTGCGAGTCTTAAATACCAACGCATGACACACGATCACGTAGCGTCCCCTTGTGCTCTAACACCGTGCACTCGCGTTTGTGTGCGTTGATACCTGCAGTCACTATCTGGACGGTCCACGGATACTTCGCCATTAAACCCTGGTAGGTTCTCCACAAGCTGGCCATTCTCCCTCCTACAGCCGCGCACACAAACACACACACACACACGCACGCACAGTTAAAATTCACCTAGAAAAACCTTTAACTACAAGATCAGTTGTAACTGTCTTTAGTTAATACGGCACTGTGCATTTTTTTTTGAAGCATGAGATGAAATCATGTGTTGCATAGAAAATATTGAACACACACTTTGTAACGTTTGTATTCTAGACCAACGGCGCCAGACAAGCTACAGTAACGGTCCTATTTAAACAAAAAAGTTTTCCAAATAAAATAAGGTTATTAACGGAACATTCTTCCCTTAACACGGTTCTACTCGTTTGTCACACAACTCGGCGTCTTACGAGTCCCGACTCGCCCCCGACCCGAACCACTTTACGGCACCAGCTGGAAACACGGAAGTGCTCGCGCGCCTCCCCGCGCGCCGGCTCGTGGGACCCGACGTCCCCAATCAACGGCGCCCGCGTCACTTCCGCTGCAAACGTCTGCTGTGGAAGAACGAGCTGCTGGCGCCCCCTGGTGTTTCAACAGCGTGTACACCAACCACAGCTCAACTTCACAGAAAGACTCCACACACATTTGACGTGTATATGAATAGTATTAATATTTTATTATTACAGCATAGAGCCTAAATAAATAATAATCAAAAAAAATACTGCAACACCTTCGAGGGCCTTGTGTTTATATTTGATGTCGAACCTCAGGTGGTGCTTGCACAACTGTACTGACTTTCACCATATTGTGACGTTGCTACGCACGCTCCTTGTAGAGATTCACACAGACTTACAAGTGTAAAAACATCATCAAATATAGATTAAAAAAAAAAAAAAAAAAAAAAATGTGCTTGGTGCGTGTGGGTGTGGCACCCGTGCGTCACTCGACCGGATTCCAGAAGTGTCGCTGCATAAAACTGACTTGACTGTCGAGTTTTTGTTTGTGTGTTCGTCTTTTGCTTTTTTGTTTCAGCGCCTCTGTTTCCGGTCTGAATTTTGTCAGTTACAGTGTACAGCGAAACCCGTCACAAGGAAAAATATCAAAATGAAAACACTGGCAAAATCATGAATTAATTGTCGTTTTTCATATTTGTCAGAAAGGACTTTCACAAGAAAGTTACTTCATCACATTTTTAATTTTGGCAGGATTTTGGCGCACAACCCCCCTCGGTAAAACACATTTTTAACATTGACTTTATCGTACTGATTTTAATCATCCATACTGAACATCTCCTATTCAAAATAAAACAAAAAACAAAGCATAAAACATGGTACAATGTAACAAAATGTAACCAAGTTTCACAGAAATAAAACAATGTTTTGTAACCATGTTATCCATGAGCCTCTAGTAGAAAGCAAAAAAAATAAAAATAAAAGACTAAGGAAATGCATCTGGGGTAATAAATACAGGTAAATGTAGTAATATATAAAGTGGAATAATTGAGTGACAAATTCTAACTAGGGCATTGAACAGCAGACATCTTGAATGTGCTGATATGCTTCATCTTTGAATGAGTCAAACTGAAGTCCATTCATTGTACAATCACATACAGTCCCTGAAGTGCCGAGCTGCCTTGTGTCTTGTAATAAGTACTTTGAAGAAACGATATAGGTCGGAAAAACATCACCAAACTAACAAACGTGATATGGCCGCTGGACGCGGGAATAAAAAGATAAAACTTTTGTGCGCGTTTTGTACGACATTCATCTTGTGTTTGGTGAAGGAAACACCAAGGACATAGTTCTTGCGGGAAGGCAAACAAACAACAAAACACATTTACGCAAACAAAAGGTCGTCTTTTGGGTCAAAATTCAAGTATTTCACCTGGATAAATGCCTTGTGGTGTAAAGTTAGGCGCCATAAGAAGAGGAAATCCTGGAAGGAAATAAATACGGCTTTAAGCAGCAAGAGGTTTAACCACATCAACAGAAAGTGGTCACAAACTGCACAATTTTTTTTGCTGGAAATGTTTTTGTTAAAACAGACCTAGGGTGCCGTTTAATGACAATGGCAGACATCAGGGCTTTTAAGGATATTCCTCTTCTTCCACAAAGTAGCGATTTACTCCCTTTTGAAAAATATTGCCCGAGACGTTGGCACCACGAGCAAAGCAGCAAGTTACACAAGAAGGCTGAGATAAGTGGATTTTAACTTCAGTCTGAAAGCTTGAACAAATAATAATAATAATAATAATAATAATAATAATAATTAAAAAAAGAAACTCCATGCCGCTAACTATCAAACCTCACTATCAACACTGACTTAAGTCTAAATACGTGGCCCTTGACTGAACTTCCTCTTATTTTATATGGTTTAGGTTTTTTTTTTTTAATTCCTGTGTGTGAAAATCAAGCATGAAATATCATTGATTTTGCCTCATAATAAAAAGGAAAATTCTAATTTATAACAAAGTTCGTGTAACTTTGCCATTCACATCGATGAGAAACATCATTTTGGTTCGCCGTTGAATTAATCGAATCTCTGAAAAAAATAAAATGACAAAAAAATAAAACAGATCAAGGCTTATTATTTAGACCCTTCGACAGCAATGATACTCTCCCAGATTTGTAGGGGCTGGACTCGCAGAATATTTCAAGTATGTGGATAGCCCTGTCTTTAGAACAGCTTTTGTCATCGACTTACAATCTCTGTCTTTGGGGAAGTCTAACGGCACCCTCCTCCTCCTCCTCCTCCTGAACACTCGGGAATAAGTCCCGTCCGATATTTAAACATTAAACAAAAATGTCCATTCTCCACTGGTTTGAATGCAAATGTCTATTCAATCCCCAGCTGACTTGAACAGAAATGGAATTAACGTCGTATTTATAGTAAACTTTTGTCTGATTTCATCACCACTGATGGATGAGGTCGCATGGCAAAGAGCGCACAATGAGCGCACAAATTAATTAGCATTTCATGTTGTCGAGGCAAGGCCGAGTTCTTTCACGACCCCCCCCAAAAAAAACCCCACAAACCCCACCGCCAACACGGCTACCGTCTCTCGTCATCTCGTGCCTTCAGTAATCCATCCCTTCATCGCTTTCATACCAGTCTGACGGGGCGTCGGTCCCAAAGTAGCGGTCTCCGAAATTACCTGGGGTGGGGTTAGGGGGTGACCGAGAGATAACAGAAGTGGGTTATAGACTGTTAAACAAATGGACAGAGTCAATGTAGATAAAAAGTGCTGCTGTGCTGTGTGGATTGTTTCATTTGCACTTGGTAAGCTGCTCGTGAAAGTGACCATTATCTACATCTGATGGATTTTCCTACCAAATACATTCTCACTGGGAATTGAGGTCCTGCATGACTTCTCCGTGTGCCAAACCACATTGGGTAAATGTATAGGGGCAGATTGAATTCACCAAATCATCAGTGACCCCATGCCCTTTCTTCAGAGGTAAAAGTTCTCATAACTTTATCCTTTTACGGAAACGGGAAAGACGCATCCTTGCAAAAGCGAGGATCCAGGTCATGAATCGCAGCCAACAATTTATGGAATCATCTTTCAAATTTACTTTGATGAAACAAACTTTTGATTTCCATTATCATGCGCTGATTCACTCATTTCCTCATTCACTCGCACACCTCACCGAAAAAACAAATTCATGTAAATGGAGTTGAGAAAATCATATACAGGACACTCTTATTAAAATGATTGCCTTCGAGCAGAGTTAACGGTGCAATCCTTGTGAAAATTAAAAAAAACATTAAAAAACGTGAATAAATACATCACAAGATGTCATTAGGATTTCCGTTTTGCGGCTCAGGTTGTCCTCAAACTACTTACTAAGTCCTACTACTCTTCGTAGCGACCTTTTAGGTCCTACTCAAAGTGAGTAATATTTTACTCCTAGTCAACCTCTTTGGCCTGATTCCGAGGAGCGACTCTCAGATGTTATACAAATACAGGCCCAGGACTTCACACACAATGAATAAGCTTTTTTGAGGCCGATCAATAGATCAGTCTGTTGAGCGAACGCCACATTTAAAGATGAAGAAATTCATTCGTTCAAATTGTCCCGGAGGTTGTGGAAGGGGACGGGTGCCTGGTCTCACCGATGCCCGGTATGATGTGGAACTGGTCGTTGACTTCCTTGTCCACGGCGGTGCTGATGATGCGAACCCGGGGGAAGGCGTACGCCACCGAGTGGACGCCCATCTCCGCCATGAGGAGGGAGAGCAGGAAGATCTTGTCCTCCGGCACGTCGTGGTCCTTTTTGAACCGAGGGGGACAGGGTAGGGAGCGATGGAGGGAATAGGGGATGAGATAGGATATTCAGGAAGTGGGAATGACTCTTTGGAAATTCCCTTGGAGTTAGAAAATTGAGAGACTGTGACTGAGAATATTTTCTACAGAGAGTTTGATCGGTCCGAAATTTGGGTTTCTCCAATGACTGGGCCTCACAAACAGTGCGGCATTTATGGGAAATGTGGGATCCAACAGTATGTTCTGACTTAAACATGTTCCTTCTGCAGAATCAAATTCTGACCCGGCTAGTCGTACGCCAAAATAACAAGACGTCAGAATCCTGAAAAATTTTGCCGAACTTGAACTAAATGAAAGTGGTATATTAGAACCATAATTCGTAAAAAAAATGAAATTATTCAATATGATACAATATAAGATAAAAAACAATAATAATCCAACACCTATTACTTATCTTCTTCGCGTATGCTGATTTGTGTGTGTGTGTTTTTCCATAAAGTTTTTCTATTCTGTATGTTTAGGTCTAGGATCCTCCGAGTCTCTGACAGCCATCCATTTATTTTTATCTTTTTTTTACTTAGACTACAACGGAGCAGCCCAGTTTCATGACATTTTCGTGTAAAAAAAGAAAAAAAAAAGAAAGAAAAAAGAAAAGCTTCACGCTTAAGCAATAAAATGTTATTCCTCAACATATTGACGATTAAAAAAAAAACAAAAAAAAAACAACAATTTTTTACATTGACAAAATTACTACGACCCGGGGAATCGATCGCAGAATCCATGACGCCGATCATGGTCAAACATTGGATCCCTGTCCTGGGAAACAAAGGATATCCTCCAACTGGAAGCCAGCCCTCTAGAAGAGAGGAACAAGGGTGTCCTAACTCCACCTCTACTCGAGTAGGGAGCCGAAAGGTGAACCTTCAGCGACTCACCAGCAGTACCCTGACCGCCATCAGAGCTGCAGCTCCAGTGGAAACAGTGCTGTCCATAAGGATGACGTAGTCTTCACTGATCTCCTTGGGCAACCGCAGGTAGTGCAGCTAGAATGCGTTTAAAAGAAACAAAACAAAAACAAAGTGGCAGGTTTAATGCCTTTAGTACAACTGCTTTTGTTTGTCGGACAGCAATTCTATTGTAGACACCTCTGGCTCCCCGGTGTCGTGGTTGGTCTGGATGAGGATCTTGCCCAGTCGGATGTCTTTGCACACCGCCATCAGGGCCTGTTCCATCGTCTCCCCTGCTCTCAGGATGGACACGCCAGTGATCTACACACAAAGTTGTTAGTGGACAATGGTATTCCCATCGATCTGAACTTGAGGCCTTTCCGAACAGTTGAGAAGACAAGTTTAGGGTTTTACATATTACACTAGGTTCAATGTGAAAGGATCTCCTTCAACAGTTGGACTATATTGACTTTAATTTTGAACCAGATATTGTGATATCAGTATTGTATAGTTTGTATTTCAAAGAAGTTTGAGACCTTGAACTATTTAATTCTGGCATTATAACAGGAAGATATTTTGTCTTTCAGGGATAGGTATCAGTCACGGGATCGAAATTCTCTTCAAGCGACTTACCCGTTTGCCATTGAGTCGCTTGCCCTCGTAGATGGCACCCTGGGGTGTCTCCACCGATACTGGCTGGATGAAGAGTGACAAAAAAATATATATAAAAAAAAATATATAAATATATATATATGAAACATGAAATTCTGGTACCATCCCAACATTTTCAATGTGTATGATCAAACGTTCCCCAGCACCTCGATGCTTCTGTGTGATCCGATCCAATCAACACGATTTCTCACAGGAGATGACAACAAAATGTCACTAACAGTAACCCATGACCCACGTCTGGACTGGAGGGATGCATCAGCACAACAGACTCCCATACTATCTAGGTAAATATAGCATATTATATAGAATATAACCTAATGAGTTTTTCCTTGAGGGGAGCTGTGGATTTCTATGTGATGTGTGGGCCCGTGACGCCCTTGAAGACGATACCTTAACTGAGGGCTACATGAATAAACTTGACTTGGCTTTGTTTGAACCTTGAGTTTGTTCGACTTTAGCCGTTCAATATTATCCATTAGCTAGGTTTGTCCTATTCACAGTATCTGCATATACTGAGGCAATATTAAAGTTTCGGAGACACAAGAGTAGGCACACACACGCACTCACACACGCACGCACGCACGCTTAAATTTACCTTGAGCGGGAGGAAGGAGAGAGCATGCTCTATCAAGAGTCTCATTAACCTCTTGGAGTAGAAGATGAACTCATCACGGTTAGTCTCCTTGTTCCTACACACACACACAAATGTTCACACACATCATATCATTAGGTTTATTGTACATTACCATTGTTTCTTATCTTTAGCTTCATCATTCTGGTTCACTGTTGTATTTGATTGTTTTTCTGTTATTTTTTAGGTTATATTTGTTGTTTATCATCAGGCTTAGGGTATCAGTTTACCACATATTCTCTTTATATTTCTCCCTGTAATGCCATTTTATTTTTATTGTTTTATTTTTATTAGTGTGACACTGCAAATTTCCTCCAGGGATGAATAAAATACCCATCCATCCATAAGTCTGTGTGTGTGTGTGTGTGTGTGTGTTCACCTGATGATAGTGTGCATGCCTCGGACCTGCGGGGTGCTCTCCAAGACGCTAAGGGTCTTGGGCAAGGGCTGACCTTGGTGGGCTGAAGCTAGGGCTGACCTGTGGAACACACACACACACACACACACACACACACACACACACACACACACACACACACACACACACACACACACACACACACACACACACACACACACACGTTTGACGGCAATGGCCAATTGTCAACTCATTTCCGCAGATCGGCTCTACCCCCAGTCATTTCCTTGAATTTAGCTGAATGCAGCTTTAAATGTTTATTTGAGTCAATCAAACATTTGTAAAGCGTTTAGCATTAAATTTTTTAAATACTATGATTTCAACATAAACAATGATGAATAATCGTGGTCCTTAGCTGTGGGGGGCGGGGCAGACCTGCGGTCCATTCATTATTGCCTTTTAAACTTCTAAACCAACAGCGGTGCTCTGGTGCTTTGGCTCCTCCAAATGGACAAAGTAAAGCATAACCCACGTTACGAAACCTTTTATTTTACCTCATCTAATCTCGGGCTGACCGAGTTGCACGAGGAGCAGGGACCTCTAGAGGCAAAATAATAATAAAAATAATAATTAAAAAAAAGTCACATTCAGGTTTGATTTTTCCCAACTTTTACATCTGCAGCCTTGTCTCATTTGGAAGAGTCACTACTGAGGTAAAGTAGTTTGGCCTGTGTGTGTGTGTGTGTGTGTGTGTGTGTGTGTGTGTGTGTGTGTGGAGGGGTTGAGCTCATAAAACCTGGCAACAATATCAAGGCTCACAGCTGTCTCACCCCAACAAGTTGGAAATGTTTCCATGATTAAAATCGTCTTTAATCGTAAACCAAAGATAATTTGAACTGGTAAAGGCACAAGGTGGCTGCCACAGGCTATAGTGAATAAGACAAAATTGGCCTCGTTATTTGGAATATGAAGTTTTTGTTTATGGTTGACGGCCAGAAATGTATAGAAATACAAACTCACTGTCTTTTTATTGAAAGGATAGTTTCTGATTCAAAAAGGAGATCTAGTTTTTTATAAGGGCGTAATCGTTTCCCCCGTTAAGACTGCATTTAAGCACACTGAGGCAGAGTGGTAAGTTTCTCAGTAGGTTGCAGTTTAGCCAGGTTGTGCTATGAACAGTTAGGAAATGATGGGAACCGAGATTTTGGGACGGGGGCCGAGCATTTTAAAGGACCTATCCTTCAAATTAATGCTATTTAGAAAGTGGAGCCCCAGCTGTTAGTGTTTCCCACCAATGGATGGCCTCTGTGTAACCTCTGTTAGGGAGCTGAGGTAGCTGTGTGTCCTGTGTTACTGTTGCAAGGCAGGGGTTAGAGGAGGCATGGGGGGGGAAAAAAAAAAGGGAACAGCGTGTACCGTCGCCTTCTTCTAACCAGGAAAAGCTGAAAAACACAAGTGTTCTGCAAACATTCGGTTGCAGCCGTAATCTCGGAATGTTTGGCAAGCTTAAAAACAAAAAGAAAATGGCAAACAAAAGATTTTTCACAAAAAAGATTGATTTTAGTCAATTCAGTTGGAAACCCGTAATGAATATGAAATGTTAGGAAGACAAAATCCATATACAGTAAAGATACTTGTGAAGATTACATGTACACATTTTAGTTTTTTCCAAAAAATTTTTTAGAACTACAAAAACAGAGCAAGATGCACAAGTCGGTTCTCACATATCCCATCGGAGCTTCCTCTGGCGAAGGTGACAAATGTGGCGTTTGGCGAGATAAAGAGCGATGGTGGGGAACGGGAACAAAAGTGAGGAAATTTAAAAGGTGGAAAAGAAAAGAGGAGTAAGGAAGAGAAAGAGAATAAAAATAATTAGAACACTGAAAAGTACAATGGCCTCGCTGCATCACTGACCAAATAACTTCAAGGGCTTCCGTTTTTGGAGATTCTACATTTTAACACAACATGGACAAAGGCTGGATTTCATGTTCAGCTTGTCTGAAGAGATATTTTAGAAATGTCCATCACCGTTGGCAGTCTGTGAATCCAGCCGTGTCCTGCTCCGATCTAGATCTAAAAAGGTGATTGAGTCTACCGACCACACCGACCATGCCGTAACGCCCTGGTCCACACTGGCTGCAGCCTGCACGGCCATTATTTAGAGAGTTCACTTTAACGGCCATTAACCATAGATTGAATGGTTTATTTCTTTTTGATTATTATCATTATTTAGTTTAGACAAACAACAACAATAGTGCTTGATTTGAAAGTAATTACAGCCAGTTAACCTGACCTGGGATTAGGAAATATTTTCAAGCATCTAGTGTGACAAAGCTATTGGATCATAGGCTAATGTAGGCTCTCACAGGGCAATCACTTCAAATGATTCAAAAAATAAAAACAAATAAAGGCCTATGTGATATAGTCTGTTGATTTGGACATATAAACAATAGTTTAAAGTGAACAGTTTTCAATAAAGCTTTCTGCTTCAACGTGTATTTCATGTTTAAGTTAGTAAAGTATATTTCACACACACACACACACACACACACACACACACACACACACACACACACACACACACACACACACACACACACACACACACACACACACACACACACACACACACACTTTTATTGTATTGTTTTATTGCTCTATAATTGCTTTGCCTATTGTTGATGTTAGATGCTGGGACACTACAATTTCAAAAACTACACTACAAAAAGTATCTATCTATCTATCTACGTATCTATCTCTGTATCTACGTATCTACCCATCTATGTCTCTATCAATCTACATATCTATCTACAGTATCTATCTTTCTACAGTATCTATCTATCTATCTATCTATCTATCTATCTATCAACAGCACAGTTATTGCTTGTAATCTCTAGGTGCAAGCAATGCCATGGCTGCTCAGACCTGTTAACATGGGCGCCAAAATGAAACACAGCTGTGGAACATCGACGACGCATCCAGCGTGAAGCGAGGCGTAAGTGTAAAAGATCTCTTAGACTTTGAGGAAAGGGAAAGTGGAACCGTACCATATTAGAGTTAGTATCTAGGAGATGAGGTGGTGGTGTGACGGAGGGGGGGAGCTTGGGTCTCAAGGCGTTGCGAAGATGTTTATGTGTCCGCAAGACCAATTCGTTTGTGGCTGGTAGAGCTGCCTCAAGTCAAAGGCAGTAAAATCGGTTCCAAGGAATAGGATTTTCAGTCCCCAAAAATATTTGACTTGGTAGTGGGTTCTCGTATACTGTACATAACATGTGGTATCGGAAAATATACTTAACCAGATATAAAATACACTGTTCCCGATACAAACCCATCACTATTGTTGCCTGCCTCTGAAGTACCCCTGGGTTTTAAAAAGTGTTTTCTTTTCTATATTCCAGAGGTCATGTGTAAAATAAAATTACACCAACTAATACGTCAAGAGCCCACAGAAACATCCTCACAGCAACGTTGACAGAAGATGGCCTTGGTGAGGGCGTCGGCAAAGACAAATTGAAAAGGAAATGCGCTCGGAGGGCAGCTGAATTAGTAGTTTTGGACGCGAGCGCTTTGGACAAAGGTTCTCAATTTTTCATCATTTCATCAGTGTGATAAAAACAGATTACACTTACATTTAGAAAAATATGTATCTGCCAATTGGGTGAAATTGTCTTATTTGAGAATCTAAATAAATAAATAAATAAATAAATAGATAGATAGATAAATAAATAAATAAATAAATAAATAATGGATGGATGAATAAATGGATGGATGAATGACTGAATGAATAAAGATAGAAATTATCTTAGCGTCTAATTACCGTATTTTCGCGCCTATAAGGCGCATATAAACGTCTTTTTTTTCTCCTCAAAATGTGCGGCGCGCCCTATAGTGCGGTGCGCCCTATGTGTGTTGTTAATGGCAAAGAGACACGCCTATGAAGCACAGTTTAAACTGAAGGCTATCAGCTACGCAGAGGAACATGGAAATCGAGCAGCCGCGAGAGAATTCAAGATAAATGAATCGATGGTTTGCAAGTGGAGGAAGATGGAAAACGAACTCCGACAGGTGAAGAAGACGCAGCTGAGTTTCCGCGGACATAAGGCGAGGTGGCCCGAGTTGGAGGAAAGACTCGAGCGGTGGATCATCGAGCAAAGAACGAGTGGGGCGAGCGTTTCGACGGTCACTGTTCGACTAAACGCTAGCGGAAGAAATGAAAATTGAACATTTTCAAGGAGGTCCGTCGTGGTGCTTTCGTTTTATGAAACGGGGCCATTTTTCCATCCGGACCAGGACTACAGTAGCGCAGCAACGTCCGGCGGATTATAATGAAAAGCTGGCGAGCTTCCACTCCTACTGCAGCAAACACATCGCCGACAAACGCATCCAGCCAAGCCACATCACCAACATGGACGAGGTGCCGCTCACTTTCGACATCCCGGTGAATCACACGGTGGAGAAGAAGGGGACCAGCACGGTAGCGATACGCACAACGGGGTATGAAAAGGCGTCGTTTACTGTTATGCTTGGCTGCCACGCAAATGGACAGAAACTGCCGCCTATGGTGATTTTTAAGAGAAAGACTTTGCCTAAAGAGACTTTTCCAGCTGGAGTCGTTATTAAGGCAAATGAAAAGGGCTGGATGGATGAGGAGATGATGAAAGAGTGGCTGAGGGATGTGTATGTAAGGAGACCAGGTGGTTTTTTCCACGCATCACCATCGCTGTTAATCTGTGACTCCATGCGTGCCCATCTCACAGCCGATGTGAAAAACAAGGTGAAACAAATGAACGCTGTGCTTGCTGTTATTCCGGGAGGTCTGACAAAGGAACTTCAACCGCTCCACATCGGTGTGAACCGGCTGTTCAAAGTAAGGCTGCGAGCGGCGTGGGAGCGATGGATGACCGACGGAGACCACAGTTTCACGAAAAGTGGAAGGCAGCGCCGGGCAAGTTACGCCACAGTTTGCGGATGGATTGTAGATGCTTGGGCTAACGTGTCTGCTGGCACTGTTGTTCGAGCTTTCGCAAAAGCCGGCATCATTTCCGAGGAGCCGCACGGCACGGAAAGTGACCCTGACAGCGAAGAAGGGGAAACTGGCATGTCTGATTTAGCGCAGCGGTTTGATTCAGAAACAGAGGATGATGACTTCGATGGGTTTGATTAATACTTTGTAATAAATACATGAATAAAGCACAAACATACTCAGTTTTGCTCCCGCTCTATTTTTAAATACGCAGTAGAGGTATTTAAACGTAGTAGAGGATATGTACCGGTGTATAAAACCCGCGCCCTATAATCCGGTGCGCCTTATGTGTGTGTTAAATACAGTAATGGCACACATAACTGAGACTGCGCCTTTTAGTACGGTGCGCCTTATGGTCGTGAAAATACGGTAAGTCCATAAAACACTGTTTTTAAAATGAGTAAAAAAAAGGAACTAACTATATATTTATATATATATATATATAAAAGCAAATTGCTGGAATTAACTCAGTTTTTAAGTACAATAGTTAATATTGAGGTCTATTTTAAGATATCATTTCTTTCCCCAGTGCTTTCCTTCATTTTGTCTTTGCCAAGGGAAGAGAAAGGCGGAATAGTTGACAGAGGAAAGAATCGAGGGAGCTGGACGGAAGGAAGGAGGGATAGGGGGAGCGTCAGTCATACCTCACGGTGATCTCTCGCTGGAAAGGTTTACAACATTCAGTCAGTTCGAGGTGGGGTTGGGAGGGGTGACCCGCATACGAGCACACAAAGTTATCAAAAACATACAATTATTAAAAATAGACCAATTGATAACAAAAAATTTAAAATTTAAAATCCTTTCATGTTATTATTTCCAACTCCAAACAATACAACTAAACTAAGCTATCAAGGTCTTGGACACAACAGTTTAATGCAGCTGTTCCTCACTCTGTTTTTTTATGTCCCAGTTTCAACAAAGCTTGGCATTTATCAGTTCTTAAAAGTGAACAACGAACTGGAAGCTTGATTCAATATAAAATAAATGTTGTATTGTACTGCTGCACTGTGATATGTCCATTTTGTCTCATAGCATATGGCAGGATTCTCTGTCCACTCTGTGACCATAGAACAAAAAAATAAAATAGAACAAAATCCATTTACTCGCGGATGCCCATAGAAATTCACAAGTGCAAATGAAGATTCCAAAGTCCCTCTCCCTCTCTCTCTCTTATATAGGTAAATGTACCTGTCGGAATAAACTCATTCAGATTTTAATTCTTATTCATCCAAACCACATTTTGGTACTTGAAAGAGTTGAAATACATGCTATGCTACATGAGATAGCTTCAGAATGCGTACCTTTTCCAGCTGGCTGTGGACGTGCTGGACAATCAGGTCCAACGCTACAAAGTTCTCTCCACCTGGGGAAATATATAAATAAACAAACAAGCAAACAAACAAATAAACAAACACAAAAAAAAAAAAAATCTCTAGAACACCCCAGATAGGATGTTTATGGGTAACAAGAAGAGATTCTTTCATGTTTCAATATGCAGCATATATCTAAAGTTTTGTCCTAAGTATCAATATTAAGATTTGATATTTAGATGCGTCAATGAAGGGCTAGGGTTCGTTTGATAGTGTGTTTTCAATGATTGCATTTTTTTTCATGAACTTTTCAAGCTCTTCAGCGCAGAAGGTGCTATTTTCAAGGCATTCCTGTACTGGAATTGCTGAGGATGGAATTCAACCACTTCAAGCACATCAAGGACCTAGTAAGGCCCCTGTTACCATGAATGTTAAGTGAAATAACGTGTGTCCAAATGACTTACTTTGGGGAAATTTGTGTTGTTCATAGGTAACAATTATATCAATAAATAAGGGGAAAACATATAACTAGACACCGTTTAATATAAAAACATATTAAACATTGTTAGTGTTTGATCCAACAAGGCCCTTGATTCTTGAGATTTCATATGATAATATTACTCATAGATTAGTCTGTATCGCCTAGCTCTAAGTGAGGGTCAACTATGTCGAATAGACGTAACAGGCGAGTACTCTGCGTGATCTGCTCACCTCTGGGCACCACTATGTCGGCCACCTGGACCGTGGGCTCGATGTACTGCTCAAATGCCGGCTTGACGAACTTGTTGTACTGTTTGATCACGCCGTTGAGGTCGCGGCCTCGCTCCGTTATGTCCCTCTTCAGCCGCCGCACCAGGCGGATGTCCGAGTCCGTGTCCACGAACACCTTCATGTCCAACAGCTGCAAAAGGGGTAAGGGAATTGCATACATGCAAGTTCAGGCGAGGCACCACTTTTCGATTGTTAGCGATGACGTTACGTTTTTGGATGAAGGCAAGATTTAGGAATATCTGACCTGAATTAAATGCCGCAAAACAATGTGCCCAGGCAGCATGACAGCAGCAGTGGTAGCTATTTAACAGCCCTTGAAGAACCGCAGGAAGCCAAGACTACAGCGCTCACCTTGGTTATGGATTTTACCATGAAGGCAAGATTCATATCTCGTAAGTTACGTTTGTGTCATAATTGTTGTGTAATAATACTGTGGTGTGGGGGTGGTGTGGCTTGAGCAGCCACACCTGTCTTGGGTCTAGGTAATTGGGCCCAGGATCAGTGTGGCTGTACACATGTTGCTCATTAGACCAATCAACGAGCAACAGGTAAACACCCATCCCCACACACACAGGAGAGGAGCCCTTTTCATGATGTGTTTTAAATCTGCTCCTGGCTTGTTCCACCTTGCCCACTCACTACAATAAAACTGTTGAGTTTTCAAGCCCGTCGTCTGTGCCTCTGTGCTGGACGGCCCTGAAAAGGCCACTCGGGGGGTGTGTGGCGGGCGAAACTGTCACAAATACCAGATGAGGTCCTGCCCAAAAGCTGACAATGCGTCTTTCGTCTGTATTGGTAATTTGATGTTGAAAGTAGTAATCATTGAATTTGACAGAACAGGAGTGCACTATAAAGAGCCTATTATGTTATCTATCCATCACATTTTCCGAGGCAAGATTTTTTTTTAGATACAAACAGCATGGATTGCATTATTTGAATGCATCATCATGTCACCTGTTTGTACAAAATATTTTACTTTTACTCATTTTAACGAATGTCGAATACGCCATCTTTCTGTAGTCTACTCGTTATTTTAGAAGGGGTGACAGTTGGTGCATTCGTATGTATTATTATATGTATGTATGGATTTATAACTGTATCACAGATCCCAGGAGAGTAAGATAAAAAAAATAAAGACAGTAAGAAAGATGCATTTCTTGGGACCAAGACCGATGGCTCATCACTGCAATTTACCTGTGCCAGTGTTAAGGCAGTCCATCTGTCACCCGCACATTAAACTAAAGGTCCATTTGGCAAAACCAGCAACAATCAATGATTGAGCAACAGAGCACTGCTGGAGTAACCAAACAAAGCAAGGGGAAAAAAGGCTATCAGTTGCGCTGACAGGAATGGCTATTGACGACCGTGAAAAGGAAAAGATAGTTGGGAGTGATTTAGGTGACGGGAAGAGAGGACAGAGACTAAAGATGAAAGATAAAGTACAGGTATAACTCAGTTGCCCAACAAGCCAGGCGCGTTCGCTCGCAGTAAATCTGGTGAGCTGACCAAACAGAAGAGAGGGCTTATCAACGGGTCAGCAAACCTGTGGGAGGAGGTCAGATGAGGAGTGGTGCGTTTCTGATTGGGCAGGGGGGCGCGACCTTGGCACTGCATCATACCCTAACCTGCTCCAATGGGGGTCAATGAGGACTTTACTGGGGTTCGTTATTTACAACTAGTTCATGGGCTTCAAAAACAACTAGCGCATTCAACATTTCATAAAGGCAGACCTGCCAACCTTGGGAATATATTTTGAGTACCACAATAGTGTAACAGGGAGTCTCCGTGGCGTTTGAGTTACGGCAGCTAAATGACTCCAACAGTTATTCACACCGTAGTCGTCACGTAACGAGGTTCATCACATCGTATGTGAGCTAGTATGGCAAACAATATACAGTATACAAATTGCTCCATTGATATTCATATCAAAGGGATACACCCCTTGAAATGCATCATCTCGTAAAGTTACCAAACATGTTTACCAACTAGAGATGCACCGATTGCAATTTTCTTGGGGGATTCCTATTTCTGGTTTTAAAAGCAGACCACCGATTTCTGATCTGCATTATGTCGATGAGAAATACATCCTATGATCTGATCACACTCACATAGTTGGACAGCTGCACATACAGACTACCGCTGCAATTTTCAGTTACCACGATAGAGATTGATGATTTTGACACTGTTTATTATTGTTCATTATTCAGTATGGAACAACAATAGAACATTAAACTGAGTTCCAATTAAATAGAAATGGGACTGTCACCAAGTTTCAGTATAATTCAGCATGTAACTGTCACTGAGTTTTAGTAAAACCCAACATATAACTAATGGAAATGTCCGGTTCAAACTTCAAATGAAAGTCTCTTTCACTTTAAGTGCGAATATATTGTACATTTAAATTATATGTGTATGGTACTTTGCAAATAAATTGCAATCATAACAAAAAAAAAAAAAAAATGTAGTACATTGCCGACTCTTCTGCCTCTCGTTCACTGGAAGTCCTCCTTCGCTCACCGTGCGTTAAACCAACTGAATCAAACGACTCGTTTTACTGAGTGACTCGTCAAGAACCGAGTCTCATAAAAAAAGAGTCAAACTTTTCATCACAATCACAGCTCTGCTGTGTGGCGGTAGATACACAGTCTGCACAATGTTAGAATATTGTCAGGAGATAGATATATAATTGATCTAATCTTCTTTGTTTACCTTGAAGTACCTCCAAACAGCCGACATTTTCTTTCTTTCTTTTTTTTCCTTTTTACACTAACTACGTCACATTATGTTGGTATCAGGTTTGAGTACCTGAGCATTTTTACGAGTACAGTACTGGTTCCTATTTATGGTGTTTTCTTTTATTTTTTATGTTTCTATATTGTTTATAGTGTGTACTTGATATGCTCTCCATTTTCTGCAGTCCCCTCTTTGCTGCTAGAACGAAGTAAATGTCCCCGTTGTGGGACTAATAAAGGTTTATCGTATCTTATCTTACATGATAACAGTACCAGCGTGTAAATTTGAATCTGAAAATATATCTAAACACTGATCGGCCGGTCACCGGTCATGGCTGATCGATCGGTGCATCTCACGTTTTATATGTTAACATTACGGTCACCTGTTTGTGCTTGATTATAACTCTCCTACTTCCCATTTGACCTCAGAAATGCAGCGTTAAACGTCGGTGGATAATAAGGTAGCGCTCAGTGCGTATCAGTGGATGTTGAGTGAGAGGACTTACAGAACCACAGGTCCTAGCATATGGTCCAATCTGACGGATGTAGTTTAAATACTGAATAAATGTACGCGATTGTTTTGTGTTGATTGATTTCATTAAATTACAATATACTGTGTATATATACAGTATATACAACATTTTTTTTGTGTAGTTTACGCAAAATACGCAGTTCCCTGCGTATTTTGACTAGGAATTGAGTAGTTGGTACATAAAATGGCGTGTAGGTTGGCAGGTCTGTAAAGGTTGCAACAAAAAAGGTTGCCTTTGTCACTGACCTAGGAAGAGTGGAGCGCTTCGATTGTCACTCAACAAGTCTCAGCAAGTTTCGGTTTTGCTTGTGTTGAGACAATCAGGTTTTCTTTGATCAGCCAAACAGGGTTTACTGACTTCTATATCGAAATGGGACGGCCCACGCTTTACTCATTTTATAAACTCCAACAGACAACATTAAAAGGCACATGACAGAATTGCTACAGGATGTCTGTTTTTACAACTTTAAAGACATAACTGGGGCAAATATTACACTTATTACATTTTATCTTACACACTAATATTTATTTGTATTATTTCATTAGATTTACAATTAATTGGCTATGGAGAGAAGGAGCCAAATATATAAGATATTTCTTTATTAGACCCCCGCGGGATTAATAAAGGAGATCCAGGAGATGCAGATGCAAAAGGCAGGTGTTCCAAGCATTTTTTCTCTCCTATCCCTCCAAAAAAAAAGTTGTACGCACTTTACACAAACCTCACAACAACAAAAACTCACCCGCATTAGTAAGTTTACAGTATACACTGTAGTGTCTGAAGAAAAAAGATAATTATGTATTAAAAAAGTTTTTACCATTTTTTCCCCCTGTTGACTCCCTGTAATTCCTTCACAGACCCCTAGGGAGTCGTGAGGCCCCGTTTGGGAACCAAAAGCTTGGTATTGCATGGTGGGGTTAATTACATGAATTACATTTTGTTGGCTTCAACAACACAAGCATTTTAGTTAGTAGTAGACATGCATTGATGCTTGAGGACAGACCGCCTAAATCAAAATGCAACATGATCAGAATGGAAAAGCGCATTGTTTATAATGGCACTCAACACTCTTCACGAGCGCTGTGTGTAAGTGGCAGCGCTCCTGCCATAATAAGACTTTGATTACGCGGATGTCCCCAGCATCAAGCCGGTGATTAATCACCGCAGACAGCGGCCATTCTGCTTTTAATAGGATCTGAGGGTAATGGAGTCTGCCTGGCCGAGTCTCTCGGGAGAGGCCTGGGGAACGCCTTATCGCCGCGGCCCAGCTAACGTTCCAAGCATTACAACAGGCAGAGGGATAAATCAATAGGCTAAAGGGATAGAAGAGCTGCATGGTATGGATTTCCCTGGCCGGTGCACCTCATAAAATAAAATCAGCTGGGGTGCAGATTTGCACGCCAATGCAGAGTGGACCAATACAAGCGTGAGCAGACGCGGGGCTCTGGCACAACGCTGGGGGAAGAGAATCTCATGACAACGTTGTTTATCATCTTGAGTCAGTTGTCTTCCACGCAGATGAGAAATTAACCTGGTAGAAACATGCACCCAGAAATACCCAGTCCAAAAAGAAAATAAATAAATAAATAATTAATTAGAAAAGAAAGAGACGAAATAGCCAGTAGATCTATTTACCTAATTTGAAATTGGATCATCGACGCTCTATTAATCAGCCTGCGTCCCTGTCTCTATGTGCAGGCGGAGCGATTAATCAGGTGTGGCCAAAAGACAAAGAAAAGCACAAGAGAGGAAAACAGGGCCTGGCCTTTTAAAATCCACTTTCAAAGGGTTTTTGTTTTTTGCATTCCCACTCAATGTCAGCATGCTAAAGTGTGCTTCGTTAAAGAAAATAAAGAACAAGGCAGTCGGCCATGTGTGTAAAAATATGTCCAAAAATAATTGCCGTGGCATTTTATACTGTTCTTGTAAAATGATTGATGGTGCATACAACTGACTTTCAAAAGCAATTCAAAGGCTACACGTCATGATTTCTTTATTCTTCTTTTTACCCAAAAATAAAAATAAAAAGTTTCTGACAGCCCTATTTCTGGTTAAAGCCAGGTGTCAAGAGGAGACAAGAGAGATATAACCTTTGGTAGCTTCTTCCTACCTTTAGCAGTTCCTTGTTGGCAAAGGCCAGAATGCCCTCAAAGATGACCACGTTGGCCCCATACACCGTTTTCTGTCAAGGAGAGAAAATGAATCATTGAGCAGCAAGGACACGCTGGAACATCAATTAAACTTTTTGCACGCACTCAATCAGTGGAGGATTTCGAGTTTTGTTTGGACTCCTGCTATGACCAAATCACTGATTAAAGGCCCTCTTCATCAGGGTTCAAACGCTGAAGGGGCAGAACCCTCTTGATTGCCCTCAGCTTTATTATTCTTCGTTATCTTGTGCCGCATCTCAAATTGCTGTGAGCTGGATCGAGCGAGAAACATGAAACTAGGCCCAATGACTGGAAATTATGTGCAAATGCTTCCCAAGAAACATGAGCCCAATCTGCCAGATGTTGATGCTCTAATTAAGGCCCAAAAATGCAAATTGTTAAGGGCCACGCCCCTCACACTGTTACTCTGATTGACTTGAAATTTGACACACAAGTCCAGCTTAATGTGTTTTACAAAAAAGCATCTTGTATCACAAAAGTCTGCCACAAAAACAGTAATGTGAAAAGAGTTTTTTGGATTTTGACATTATAAACCAAATTTGGTATACAGCATTGCAGGACTGAGATACACACTTATTTTATAAATGAGCAAAATCAGTCCAAAAACATGGCCGCCACCAACCAAAGGAAAAAAAAAGAAAAACATTGCAAAAGGCAGGGACTTCTGAAATTGGCCACAACTCCTTAACCATTTGTCCAATCATCATCTTGGTAGACATCTTCAGTCCCTGTTTGGGAATAGGTACACCAAAGCATTTTGAGCCCGATCCACAGGAGGCGCCACAAATGCCACAAACATGTATCTGAAAACTTGGTGGACAGAATTTCACCAAATTTGGTGCACATGCTCTGGGGGCAGGTATTAACCAAAATCTGAAGTGACATTTTGATTGGTGCACATGGGCGTGTGCAACTTCTTTGGTTAATGGCTGGACTTGGACTGGTCCAAGAGGCTTTGTGGATTTTGACTGCATCAACGCCAAATTTGGTATACACCAATGCAGGATTGAGAGACTCAATTCTATTATAAATGAGCAAGATCGGTCGAAAAACATCAATCAAAATATCGTTGCACCAGGCAGGGCTTAGAGAGGGGGGAAACAGTGCAATAACTCAAGCTGTCTTAGCGCAATCCTGATTAAAATCAGCACTGACATCCTACACTATGTCCTGAACGTTTGGGGGGGGGGGGGGGGTCCTTGGCCCTGGCCAAGACAGGCAGCATAATGAACAGGGTTGCAGACATGAAAAACATAGAACAATTTACAATTAAAATAAAGAATAAATTACAGAATCATAAAATATAGTATTCATAGTATTCATTAATATTCGTCACAAGTCATCAAGATCAGGGATCAATATGAATCATTCAAAACAACTACAGCCAGATGTGCCTGCGTCACGTCATTTAGAATTACTTGAAAAGCATTTTTTGCTTATTTATCTATGATAAATAAAAGTTATGAATAAAAATATACCAACAGTTAGGTCTACAGGGGGACAAGGTCGACCATCCTACCCAAACATACAAAGAGCTATGGGGAGTAAGGACTTTAAAATTTGTAATATATTTCAGTGCTCCATCGTAGACCTATGTAGTATCTAGCACATGTAGGCATTGTGAAGATGCATGCATGTATATAATATCACCATAGTCCAGCACAGGCATAAAGGTGGCAGCAACAAGTTTCCTTTTGGCCTCGAAGGAAAAGCGAGAGTTGTTTCTAAAATAAAAAAACGAATTTCAACTTTCAAGTTTTTTCACCAATTGTTGAATGTGAGGCTTAAAAGAGCGAATTATCAATTGCAATTCCTAGATATTTGTTTTGAGATACAGACACAATCTCAGAGCCCTGAAAGGTGGTGACAGATGGAAGGTTTAGTGGCGTCGATTTTGCAAATGAAAACATCATGAGTTTTGTTTTGTCAGCATTCAAAACAAGATTTGAATCACACAAGGTGTGTTGTACGATATTAAAAGCAAATACAACACAGTATCATCTGCATAAAAGTTGAAATTTGCATTGGAAACTGAAAGGAATTAATGTATAGAAATATACATAAACACATCAACAGGAAGACTGCTGGTTCGATAATTATCGAACCAGCAGTCTTCCAGACAGTTTGTTTTTGTCTTTGCGTCACTCACTGAATGATCCACAGTATCAAAAGTCTTGGATAAGTCAATGAAAAAGGCTGCACAACGTTGCTTGTTGTCCAAAGATTCAATAAAATAAAAGTCCTAAAGCCTGATTTAAAATCAGATAACATATTGTTAGTGGTTAAAAACTCTTTCAGTTGTTCGCTCACAGGGGATTCCAGAACCTTAATCAGGACAGACCATTTGGAGATGGGCCTATAATTGTTTAAGACTGTCGAGTCACCTCCTTTCCACTGGGGTGGAACAAAGGCAGATTCCCATATAAGAGGAATTGTTTGTGTCCAGGGAGGCATTAAAAACATGTGTCAAAGGTGGTGCGATAAAATCTCCTGCTAGCTTTAGAAAGTAAGGCTCCAAGTTATCAGGACCTGTCGCTTTTCTGGTGTCTAAAAGTTTGAGGGGTTTATGCACCTCTAAGACGGTAACTGGATTAAAACGAAAGGATTTACTTACCGTTACATGACTGTCAGAACAAACAGTAAGGGAAATCTCATGAGTTCAAATATATAAATATAATATCAATAATACTCTCACTCTCATGAATGAGAGTAATATTGAGAGTTAAACAAGGAACCAGAGGAAATTAATTCAACCAAGCATTTTGGCCTTATCAGAGATTCCTTAACAATGCATGGAGGAGGCTCTATACCATTTTTATTTCCAGTTAAGGATTTAATAGCCTTGCAGAATTTCAAGGGATTGCTTGGATTGATTGTTTGAAGATTCGGTGAGGAAATGGCCAGCTTTGGCTTTGCTAATTGCTACTGTGCATGCATTGCGCAGTCGTCTGGAAAGCAGCCAGTCTGAATCAAGATTTGTTCGCCTGGCTTTTGCCCATGCCATATTGCGCTCATGAAGTGTGTTGGATAAATCTGGAGAGAACCCTGCATTGTTTCAGCCATTTACTCAGTACTTTCTGAGGGGCTCATGCCTGTCAACAATTTCAATAAAAGAGGAAGGAGGGATGCGCACAGCAAAATAGCACCTGTTTAAAGGATTTACTTCATGCAGTGACGTTTTGAGCACAAGGCTCTTCCTCACTTCACCAATTTCAGTTTAACCATCATAAAAATAATTTCCGGGCATTTCCCAAGTCAGCAATAAGGTATTTTTTTTCTCCCAATCAAAGTATAACAGGTCATGAAAAAACCCTTGTTGCATAAAATGTTTCATGTCACACTTTATAATGACCTGTGATTTGGTTTTGGGAATTTTTGCATTTCTAACTGTGGCAACAACACAGTGGTCACTGATGTCATCTGCGAATAAAGAAGCAGCTGTGTATTTATTAGGAGCATCGGTCAGGATTAGATCAATTAGAGAAGATTTTTCAGAACATTTGAGATTGGGTCTAGTAGGACTATCAACAATCTGAAAGAGGTTTAGCGAGTCACAAAAGCTTTAAGATCATCAGATAGTGGTTGTAGCCAGTTCCAGGCAAGATCTCTAGTAAACTCAGTCCCGATAGCAGCTGCATTGAAGAGGATAGAGCACCACTGACAGCTTTAGCAACCAATGACGGTAATATGGAGTTTTAGAGACCTCAAGATCAAGAGCTAAGAATTGGAATTGTTTACTCACTGATTTAGAGAGAAGCACATTCACGTGACATTTACTTTTGATAAAAAAAACAAAAAACTGCAACCCCCCCCCCCCCTTTTTTTTGGATCGATCAGTCCTATATATCCTATAACCATCAATGTTCATATCCTTATTCAGAACAGATATGTTATCCAAGTTTCGGATAAAACAATAACATCAGCAGAAGTGGAGTGTGCCCGAATACAAATCATATCCATTTTAGTGATCAAATTGTGTACATTACAATGGATGAAACAAAGACCAGTCCTCGATTTAAAATCAGCAGGGTTGTTAAAAACCTATAGCAGAATCTGGGCCTGGATTGGGATGCACATTCCCTGAGATAAGCAGCAAAAGAACAATTAGACACCTCTGCCTAAGTGGTTTACTGGAGGATTCTTTTTAAGTATTGGCTTCAATTACAAAATCGCAAGGACGGCTTATAGAAATGGTAAAATTGCCTTGTAGAGCCATGGCACTGATCAGAAGGGCCAAGTCCACGGAGTCAGAGGAGAAGAACAGCGACAGGGGTGACCCTTTGACACCCGGCGCACAGCCAGATGTGCATGTTTGTATTCGGATTTGAAAGCACTGCATGGGAGTCCTCAGTCCCGTGGAGGTTTCCACCAGCGCCGCATGAAATTAACAAACACAGTACAGCTAAGAGCAGCGACACTGTACAGGACATTTATAAGATCCGAGACAGATGATGACGGGAATAAAACAATGGGAATACGATTTCAGCACCTGCATCAGAGGTAAGAAAAATGCACTTTCCTGTACTGGGAGAAGTTTGGGCCCATAAAAATCAAGCAGCGTGTTGGCATTTCAGCTCCGAGAGGTAAACAGGCTCCATGGTCCAAACAGACGGAACAATCCAGGATCATCAATCCAGGAATAAATGCTCAGCTGTTTACCAGCTCAAATGCAGCGTTTTCCAGCAACAGGATTGCCAGTAGCTCTGTAGAAAGTTCTTTAACGACTGCAGTGGCAACAGCCTATGGACTCCAGTAAGGCGGCCTTTGACTTAGATGAAACTCTTATTCACTGTTGCATTCTGTTATTTTTTTTATGAACTTGAAGCATATAAAACATTTAAATGGTGCTCAGGACAGGAGACAGCCATCTTGGTAATAATATGCGCACCCACATCACAACAATTATAGCATATCTTATGTAGCATATCTTAGTGTTTTTTGAGTTATATGTAACTTTATGGTGGAATTATAAGTTCTATTTTATGATTTTGAACAAAAAACAAAGATACATTTTTATACAATACTCATGCTTCACACCAAATCTGTATACGCATCTGACAGCTTCAGCCTTTCGTTTCGCGTTGATCCTTCCAATGGAGAAACTGGGTGCGACCGTACAAAGTTGTTTTTTTGTGGGGGGACGGGGTGACACGGTCACCTCTATGTATGCCGGAAGAAGAATGTTGGAGTATGATGGAGAAATGCACACAGACACAACCCATACCAATAAACAAACACAAGCAGGTAGAGAAGGAGAGACATGTCTTACCCATTCTTTGCGCCTGCTGTGTGAGGTGAAGTCGTAGACGGGCACTTTGATGCTCTTGCCTTTTTTGAGTTTCCTGAGCACGGTGACAAGCAGCTCAAAGTCGAAAGCCTCTGGGTGGTCAAAGTTGTACTCGTTTTTGGCTGCCAGTTCCTGCTCTTCCTTATTCAACACCTGCAAGACACATGCACACAATGAGAAGGGACAAAAATGAATGAAGCAATTCCACAGACAATCTCAACGAAGGGGTAAGTGGCCCTTCCAGCAATCTTTCCACTTCCTAGCCAGAATGGCTTCAGAAGGCTCAGTGCCCTTAGAGCCCTCCCCCCAGCCAGGCCCCACAGCATGCACTCGAGACTCTGAAAGGTTAATTTAGTCTTCTATTGTATCAAGGCTAAGGCTGTCAAATGAGAAATGTATGGCAAGAAATCTGTGACTATTCAAATGAATCGCACGTTTGACATTTTGGACATTTTGTGAAAATCATACACCATTTCATTATATATACTGTATATTCACCGCATCAAATCCTACATTAAATTTTACATTGAGTCGTTTGTCGACTACGTTTGTTTCTCGAACACATGTTGGGAAAAGAACGGGAAAGTGTCTAGACACACACATAGATAGCTAGAGCACCCTCTCTGTGTCTATGCTAAATTTCAAGCAATACTGTCAAAAAACATGGCTACATGACCCAAAGTTTTTCTTACCTCGCAGACTCACCAGCACCAGGGACAGAAATCGCCCTCTTTGTGAACAGACTTGTGCTTTGTTGGCCAGTGCTTAATTTGGGTTCAAATGGGGAGAGGCAGGGGTAATTTATATGAGTTATTTGGTCACTTATTGGTTGGCGGTTGTGGGTGAATCACTGTGCTGTAATGTGGAATAATTGCTCAATTTGTTCGGATGATTGAGAGGACAGATGAGAGAACAGAGAGAGATGGGTTGTCTTTTGAAACATTGTTCTAGAAATTAATTTACAGGGGTCTATTATTTAAGGGGTGGAAATGTTGTCCATGTAACCCATGGGAGGGGATTAAGCTACTGACAAAGGGGGACATAATTAACTCAATATGTGAACCCACCACGCCCCAACCCGGCGCATTTCGCAGCGCTGCACTGTTGGCTGTGCGTGAAAAACATCGGAAATTCCTATTTTGGTCCAAAATGACAGTATAGCAGATTTATGTTCCTCAAGTGGTTTTCTATCTCTCGCCATATTTTTAAAACTGAGTTTGATTTCTAAAAATTTAAAAGTCAGGGCTACGTGCTCCATCAGCATTAGTTGAGTTACTCACCAACAAGACAGAATGATGTTCTGATAACAAGATAAAATAATGTTATAAAGTGTATAGACTTGTGAATCACTACACCGCGTCTTCTTTGTATGATTAAAGATTTTTTTTTTTAAATGTTGCTGACATCGCTTGCTTTAACAATGTTTTAAGGAAACACCCACAAATAAACACCAGAAGCAAGAAATTTCACTTTTCTGTGCAGACATCATCTCTGTGTTGGCATTACGAGAAGAGGGTGCAGAAGCTCTCAATCAGTTTGCGGAACTGAAACTGAAAAGAGCCGACCCTTATGGCTCCCAAGCATTTCTTTGAACTATGAGATATTTTGTTTATGTTTATTCCACAACATAATATTTCTTTTTATTCTTGCTCCATTGTCTTCTAACGAAGTGAGGAACATTTGAATGGTTCAGTTAGAAATCTCTTTAGCTTTGTTGACTGGAGAGATCTATACCTTTAAATAGTTATTGTTTAAGACCCAAGATTGCGTTTAGCGAAGTAGATTTCAGGGGGATGCAGGTGATACGTCCCCCTCAATATTTAGAACATGCGCATTTGTTGCAAAAACAGTTTTGTGTCTTCCTTAACCTAAATAGACATTTCCACTATAGATTGATACAGAAAAGGCACAAACTGGTGCATTAAACTTCACCAGAATGCAAGAAATTAAGTGTGGGCTGAGGACACTATGGAGTGTACTGAGTCCTCTCCTCTACTCCCTCTTCACCCGCGACTGCACTCCTGTACATGACTCAAACACCATTATCAAGTTTGCAGACGACACAACGGTGGTTGGCCTCATCAACAACAATGATGAGACAGCCAACAAGGAGGAGGTCCAGCACCTGGTGGCGTGGTGCGACAACAACCTGGCCCTTGACATCAAGAAGACCAAGGAGCTCATAGTGGACTTCAGGAAGATGAAACGTGGCACACACACCCCCATCCATATCGAGCGTGTCACCAGCTTGAGGTTTCTGGGTGTCCACATCTCCGAGGACCTCTCTTGGGCCCTCAACACCTCGACCCCCGTCACGAAGGCTCACCAGCCTCGTCACGAAGGCTCACCAGCCTCGTCACGAAGGCTCACCAGCCTCGTCACGAAGGCTGACCAGCCTCGTCAAGAAGGCTCACCAGCCTCGTCACGAAGGCACACCAGCCTCGTCACGAAGGCTCACCAGCCTCGTCACGAAGGCTCACCAGCCTCGTCAAGAGGGCTCACCAGCCTCGTCACGAAGGCTCACCAGCCTCGTCAAGAGGGCTCACCAGCCTCGTCACGAAGGCTCACCAGCCTCGTCACGAAGGCTGACCAGCCTCATCAAGAAGGCTCACCAGCCTCGTCACGAAGGCACACCAGCCTCGTCACGAAGGCTCACCAGCCTCGTCACGAAGGCTCACCAGCCTCGTCAAGAGGGCTCACCAGCCTCGTCACGAAGGCTCACCAGCCTCGTCAAGAGGGCTCACCAGCCTCGTCACGAAGGCTCACCAGCCTCGTCACGAAGGCTCACCAGCCTCGTCACGAAGGCTCACCAGCCTCGTCACGAAGGCACACCAGCCTCGTCAAGAGGGCTCACCAGCCTCGTCACGAAGGCTCACCAGCCTCGTCAAGAGGGCTCACCAGCCTCGTCACGAAGGCTCACCAGCCTCGTCACGAAGGCTGACCAGCCTCGTCAAGAAGGCTCACCAGCCTCGTCACGAAGGCACACCAGCCTCGTCACGAAGGCTCACCAGCCTCGTCACGAAGGCTCACCAGCCTCGTCAAGAGGGCTCACCAGCCTCGTCACGAAGGCTCACCAGCCTCGTCAAGAGGGCTCACCAGCCTCGTCACGAAGGCTCACCAGCCTCGTCACGAAGGCTCACCAGCCTCGTCACGAAGGCTCACCAGCCTCGTCACGAAGGCTCACCAGCCTCGTCACGAAGGCTCACCAGCCTCTCTTCTTCCTGAGGAGACTGAAGAAAGCCCACCTGTCTCCACAGATCCTGGTTAACTTCTAGCGCTGCACCATTGGGAGCATCCTCACCCACTGCCTCTCAGTCTGGTACGGAAACTATACTGCTGCGGACCGGAAATCACTGCAGAGGGTGGTGAAAATGGGATTGAGGCTCTCCAGCACAGGTGGTGCCTGCAGAGGATGCGCACCATCGCCAGAGACACCTCTCACCTCAGCCACAGGCTGTTTGACCTCCTCCCCTCTGGGAGGCGCTACAGGAACCACCGTTCCAGGACCAGCAGGTTCAGGAACAGCTTGTTCCCTCAACCGTCATCCTGCTGAAATCTACAGCCCCTGACAACACCCCCCCCCACCCCCATACCTGGATTATCCACCCCACCTTCTAAACCCCCCCGCCCCAGATTACGCACCCACCCCCTTACATATTACACACACAAACTGCACTCCAGTGACTGAACTCTTCCACATTGCACCTTTACCTTACACACTACTATTTATTTTTTTTATATTCATTTTTATACAAGCAGCTATACTGATGTCAATCTGTTTATACTGTATATATTGTAGCCTATTCATACCCGGCCTGTTAATACTGCTAATACCGCTCTTAATGTATATACTTCAGTGCATCCATATCCATTCTGTAAATACTGTTACTGCTCATCGTTCTGTTAAAACTGATCATACTGTATATATTTTAGTGCATTCATATTCATTCTGTCAATACTGTTAATTCTGTTCATATTTGGTATATCCATACCCACAACTGTTAACTCTATTTATATATTATTCATATACTTATACTCGATACATACGCTGCACTTTACTGCTTCTCTTGCACTTCTGGTTAAATGCTAAACTGCATTTCATTGTCTCAGTACTTTTAGTTTGTGCAATGACAATAAAGTTGAATCTAATATATATACAGTACACACACACACACACACACACACACACACACACACACACACACACACACACACACACACACACACACACACACACACACACACAGTAGCTATACCTTAATTTTTGTAGTTGTTACCTATTAACTCTATGTTTTGTATGTTAATAAATGATAATTGTCCAAATCCCTGTTGGTTTTATTTATTTTTTAATTGGCCTTCATTTTCCATTTCGGACAAGTAAATTTGGCTATCAGGCAAAAGGTGACTTGCAGCCATGTTTGGGGTCAAGAGTCTTTCCACAGGCAGTGAATGGCTCAAATATGTATCGAGAGTTGGGTACTGATAATGCGCCATTATAAAGCAAAGAAAGTGAGTGGGATCCGCTCTAAATCAATGAAGCACTGGGAATTTGATATTTAAGGTTGAGAACTTGATTCAAGGCGTTGCTCGATGGTACCTTGTAGAACGAATCCATGGAGAGCAGGACCACCCAGGGAACGTCCAGAGCTTCTATGATCCTATTGGCTACTGTTGTTTTCCCAGACGCGCTTCCTCCGCACAGGCCTATGGGAGGAGAGCAGGAACAGAGAGGGGAGAGCTGCATGATTACTGATGATCACATGCATTTTTATTTTCTTTAATTGAAGAGTCTAAATAATAAAAAAAGGGAAAATGCCCAGTGCAAAATATTGGCAACCCTTCTGTATTATTCATTATAACTTTCTAAAAACATGATTACCAATGCCCAGACTGAGGTGATTTACTAATTAACGCTTCAACATAAGGTTAATGTAATTCCATCGTTGAACTTTTTATTCTGAGGTAACTCTATGCCTTCTAAACTACCAGATTGCCCTGGCTGTTCTGTCCAGCGTTAACAACAATGGGCTCCCCTAAAGAGTTACCCAAGGACTTATATAATAAAGGCAGTTCACTTCCACCAACAAGGAGAAGGTTACAAAAAAATCAAGTCAAGGTCTAGAAGAACAAGAAGGATTCCAGGTAAACAGAAGAACCCACACATCACTGCAAAAGAGCTCTCGCCGTTCACAGACCAAGTTGTTCATAGGACAACAATACAACACGTTTAAGCCAGTAAAGACCTCCATGACAGTTACCGGAAGGAAGCGTTTTCTATGACACTCAGAAGGCCCCAGTTACACCTGGCAATAAGATGTGGTGTGTATCTAAATACGTTATCCGGATAATGACATCCCATCATGGGCCTTTGCATTTACACACGGTATTAATAACATTCGAGTTATCTTGATTCTATCCGCACTGAGATCGGATGTCAGGATGCTTATTAGGTAGGTGGACTAGAAGTGATTTTTGAATGTAATTTCTTTCTGAGGCATCTGAGGATGCCCCATAGGACTGATGGTTGGTGGGAGGGCGGGAAGAGGCGGAGTTAGCCGACCTCTTCAACTTGGGAGCAGATTTCTCTCTCTCAAATGGGGCCAAGCTCTAGGGATTGCATTCACACCTGGCTAAAGTCCGACAGCATTCCAAAGGCTTGGGAGGCTGCTGCCGTTATAGAAAACGAAATAGCAATAACAGCTTGGAAATGTAGGTGTAAAAAGTAACCCCCCCAAAAGGCAGCAGAGCGATGAATATTCAATCAACGGGGGTTGGAGGGTGGAAAATATCCCCCCCACGGCATCACACACCCACAAAAACCTGGCCACCAAGACTGCCCCGTAGCTATTCATAAAACTGCATTCCGATTAGCAGTAAAAACTGACTTTATAGTGCCGATCAGAGGAAAAGATACCCAAGGGGCTATGGCTCAAAATACCCTTACTCCACATGATAAAATTACATTCAATAAAATATAAAATGTATCATATTCATATTTTTTAATTATAATTAATCTCTGCACATCTCTTTCTTCTCCTCTCTTGCTTGCTTAACACACAGAATGCAGATGCAATATTGAGGCACGGTTACATTTTTGGAAGCATTAAGTTTGAACCTTGAACCTGAGCCTCGATATTATTTTAACATCGAATTATTTTTTTATGTATTACATGATGGTTTGAAGTATTACAAACCATATAAAACTCATAAAAATTGTATATAACTTTAGAACTTTCTTCTTTCTTTCTACATTTTAACAGCAGTACCATGGTACTTTACGGGCTAACATCAACTATATTACTATGACACTAGTAACTACTTGATGTACAGATTGAACCCCTGTTTTGAGCGCAGTGCCTCTTTACTGCATGGCTAAACACAATTTTCCCCAGAACTGTGTTATTCTTTACACCATCCTTTTTTTCCACATGAAATCTATAGCACTGAATAAAGTGAAAATGTCTGCAACTGGGGCACACAGGGCGTGTAAAAGGATTTATCAACTGACAGTGGGGTTTCAAAGTGCACTGTCGCGGGCTGCTCTTCGACCTAAGCACTGGCCAATGGATCAGTGCTTAGGTCAAACTCTGGGGAAGTACTTGCATGACTTTTTTTTTTTTTTTTTCTTACTGCATGATTTGATGTAAAGGTACAGTATGTCTGCAGGTTCCATATAAGAAGCGTGGTTCCCAATATAGTACTGAGAAATTATTTTTTTCCACCTCAACAACAGTGACTATAGCCCCGTTCCCACTTGCACTGAAAGCCTTAAATCGACTGGCATTGTTCTGTATTGACGGTAGCGCTCGGCTGCAAGGACGAGAAACAGAAACCTCTGTAGTCTCTACGGAGACAGGTCTTTATTTTCATAAACTGTATTCTTATCCAATTAAAAATCGCACTCAGACGCTAAATGTGTCTTTTAGAGTTAGGGGTGCAGTGCAGGGACATCGGGCAGAAGCGCTTGGCTTGCCCGCTGGCTGCACCGAAGCGCGGAGCCGGAGAGGGAACGAGCCACGGGGAGAGGTAGATGTTGGTTTAGGGTTATTGCGTCCGGGGACGGCTCAGTCAGCGGAAGGAAGAGTCCGTGGGGCGGGGGAGATGAAGCCAAATGCTGGTCTAACAACCAAACGATTGTTGCCTAGCCTCGTTTGACATTAGACACCTCTCACACGAACATTACATAATGTCACATTGTTTGCAATCTCAAGATGCAAGAAATGCGTGGTTGCTGGAAGGGATAAGTCTGTTCCATAACATTCTTAATCAACTGGCCACTCGTGTGACATAGGTGCAGAGGTGACATGGATGAAAACCAGTGTACATTTTTTGAGCTTTGTTTATTATTTATTTGTGCAGAATAATACTCCTTTTTTTTTTTTTAAGACATCGCAATGAGGTTAGTTACGAGTTTCTCACCAATGACAAAGGCCTCTGTAAAGGTGGTCCCTGTGACGTTGTACCAGGGTGGTCTGCCAGCAGTGTAGATTGTCCTCTTGTTGGTTCTGAGCAGGGGAGGCTCCGTCTTGGACTGGCTGGTGGTGCGTTTCCTTGGCGATAATGAGGGGGTCAAAGGGCACCGCGGAGTGTGCTGTGGCAGGCCATCCAGAGAGTCCTCGCCGCTCCCGCTACAAAAACCACAGGGTTCATTTTGGCATACAAAAGGACTTTCAAATACTTTTTTAAGCACCTTTTTATATTCATTTTCAAGGACTTCATGCAAACAAACAAACAAACATGATCAATGATGATGATGACGATTTCAATGTTTATTAATTAAAATACAATATAATCTCAATCCCATTGCCTATTTATTATATTAGTATGTCTATTATATTAATCTCATCTATTATAAATGTTGATTTTATTTAATCAATGTTGTAAAAGCGAAACATTTTATCACTTTACGATTTGAATAACAAACCAGGGGCAATATCACATGTTTTCAAAGATTGTGGGTTTTTTCCCAAGGACTTTTCTAGCACTTCAATTCTGGGGACAAAATTCAAGCACTTCAAGTACCTCAAGGACTTGGTTAGAACCCTGAAACCAGGTACGGAGATAAGGAATGGACAAAACAGGTGTATTAAATACTGTGTATTAGTGGTCGCCAATATTTGCGCATTTTGAGATAATCAGCATCAGCTGATGCCTGCGCTCACAAGGCCGATAAACAAAAACTGTCTGCAGACTAGTGCTATAATATAACACTGGTTATAGTATAGATTTTTCTATACAATTCGATTTTGAACATTTGAAACTGTTTTAATAATCATTTTCCGCGCTATTGATATACTGGTAACAACTGTGCTTCCTCGCTCTCTCTTCTCTCCCACAGCGACTCACACAGGCCGCTGCAGCGCCCACATAGCCTCGCCTCCTCTCACTCACTTGCTGTCTCATTCATTTGTTATGGTGTTATCTCAAAATTTTAAACTCAACAGAGTTAAGGGACTGTCCAGTTCAGTCCTGTTCCAAAAAAAACAAAAAACCTGTGCACACAGGTTTTTCTCCTCATTGCTTTCAGTTGCTTAGGGACTTAATTCAGTAAAAACTGGATGTTTTTGTGTAAATACTTCACTTGTAAATAATAAATCCTGTACTTCTGTAATGGGAAGACTATTTCCCGACCAGAATATAATATGACGCAGTTTGTTTATTTATTTTCTATCGTTTAGAAATTATTTATTTCTCATTCATAGCTTTCTTTTACAAAGTTGAGTTTTTTGATTACCGGTGGACAGTTATTTAGTTGATAACTTTTTTTTATTTAAAATAAGTTCAACGCAGAGACAAAGCAGACAATAACATTAGTGTTAATTCATGTTCAATTAAGTTTGGCAATTTTGTGTCTCATTTGTTATTATTATTAAACTGTTGTCTTTCATCAGATGCAAAGAAATAAGAAAAGAAAACAACAACAATAACATGACATCAGCATTATATATCGGCCATCGGCCGCACTGCTCTCTAAATATTGGGAGAAACTCTTCCATGAGAGAAACATTAACAAGAGGGAAGTTAAAGTGGCTGGAAGTGCCCTTCAAATGTGTGTATCTGCTGATCGCCATCAGAGATGCCTGTTGAGCTCACGTCTGCCCCCTCACGCCTCTGTGGAAACATGGGCAAATGAGGATGACTGTACTGCAGAGAAAGAGGGAGGGCGACCATACGCTGAAGAATCTGCCTGCCTCTCTTCACAGAAAAAACGTTTACTGTCTGTGTGGCTGAGGGGGAGGGCGGGAGATCTTGCCAATTCCTCCCCAGGAAATCACACAGTTGCCCCGGACACAGCGAGGCAGAGAAGGGGCAGGCACTCGCATGAGTAAGGCTGTCATCACTTGGCTGAAATGAATAACGATCGTCATCTCCTAGGTTCTGCTGCCTTTAGCGTTCCACGGCAACGCAAAGGCACCGGTAAACAGAAAGCATTGCAAAGGCAGCGGCTTCACGGCATATTCAAATCGATCCTGCTACGTGGCTCTCCAGGGGGACACCCAGCTCCTTCCTACATCGTCGATGACACGTTTCTATTTGACGCTACCTCGGTTAGCTCCCCAGGCTATAGCGTTTGCTAGCATTGATATGACAGGGAACCCGTGTGTTCTTAATCGTCTCCATTCCACACACAAACACATTCGAAATGGCTGGCCATGCCGCACACGAGCGTGTTTACAGCAGTCCAAACTGCTAATCTTGGCGTTGGCGTTGCCGCGCTTCGAGCGCACTGGGTCCAATGGAGCTAGCTAGTTAGCCGGCTGCTAACCAGCTAGCCTGCATTAGCTATCATCGGCGCTTTCGACCCGCCGAGAGGCGAGCACCGTCGTGCGATACATCCGAGAGACGTGCGACCCGTTTCGGCTACCTGTCAGCCCTGGACACAGATCTGTCCTCGTCCGCTGCCTCGTCTGGTTGTTGTTGTTGGCTGTGCACGTCCTGCGCTTGGCTCGCAGTCGCTGCCATGTTTCCATCTCTCGCTGCGCCCCGACGCGCGAAACCCAGCACGTGGAGCAGGGCGCGATGACGTCACGCCTTGTGTACAAACGGGCCGGGGGCGCGCGAGCGAGTAACTTCTGGGCCGATTTTATTTGTACTTATTATTTGAGGCGACGCAGCTCAAAACAATCTTTGCTTCGGAAGATGTCATAGTGTACTTCAAATATAACAACAGCACAAACTTGAACATGTTTTTGTTTTTTTTGGTTGTCTTTCATCCTTATGGTAAAGATTTGCAAAAGCCTCTTCCCTTTCACAGCGTTTAAAAAAACAAAAACAAAAAACAACAACTGTTACGATGCCGTATTTTATGAAAATGTCTCCTGAAATGCCCTGCGCGATGTGATTTATTTTACCTGGTTAACTCCCCCAGAGTGATTGGATGGAATCAAAGAGTAAAATAAATAGCGTACAGCTTACTGGAAGTATTTAGCTGGTCTTCAGTCAGTAAACTGCTTACTGTGAGTAGTTGCAGTAGCTACTGTAGTTTACAGAGCCTAAAAAACGACACAAAAAAACGATACACTGAATGAAATTCCTTAAAATATATTATTATAATATGTTTAATTTATTCTTAATAATAATAATAATAGTAATAAGTATATGTATTATTATTATTATTATTATTATTATGAATAATAATAATACATATACCTATTATTGTTGTTATTATTATTATTATTATTAATAATAATAATAATAATAATAATAATAATAATAACAATAAGAAGAAGAAGAATAATAACAATAATAATAAAATAATAATAAGAATACTAAATATAGCTGCAGGCATCAATACGCAGGGTCCAGTCTAGTCGCAGTTTGGTACGTTTCCCGGGAGTTAATGTTGACCCCCGCAACAGCTCTGTCGTCGCGGTCAACACAGCGCAAACCCTCTTGTCTTTTAAACAACCGTCTATGTTTTCCTGTAAACCGGGACCTCTCATTGTTATAACTCGCCGTGTCGTCTGTGGAAATAGAGCTGCACTCTTAGTGACGGATTTATAGTTTTCCGGGTCCTAGGCATTCCGCGTCCGTGAAACGCATCATGGACTCCTACAGTCTGTATGTTACAACTTCCTTGAATCCCACAGAGTAAGGAGGGACACAACGAACAAATGCCTTTCTTGTGAATGTGGCCCATTTACACAACTATGTTTTTAATAAAAACACATAAAAACAATAGTGACAAAAACGTCAAAAGAGATAAAATATCAAACCAAAAGCCCACTGACATCAAGCAGGTAAGACGATACACACACACACACACACAAATAGGCAGTTTTTAACTACTACGGAGCAATGGAATCCACACTTCGCAACTTGCATGATGCTACTGGGCGTCTGGGGCCGCAACCTGCACATATATATAACAAATTGGATGATGATGTCACAAAGTGTCCAGTTCAACAAACTCATCTCGCTTCATCACCCGACTGGAGGTTTTAGAACCTTGGCGTATGGGGGGATGCACGCATGTTCTGATACTTCCGGTAGAATGTAATCATTTTTTTTCACAAATTCCTGCTCCAAATGTAGATTGATATGGATCAAACTTGAACCACAAGATGTCTGAGATGTCCCGGTTCTAATGAGAACTCTACCATGTCCATGGGTCCAGCAGTTGTCGTGGGCCAGACACTTTTTGCCCGAAAAATGCCAAGGAGAATAATAATAATAGAAATCTGAACAATAACAATAGGTTCAAATTCGCTTGGCAAAATTACTCATTGGATGGATTAATACAGTGTTTGGCCATCTGATACGTCTACATAAAGAGGTGAATTAAAGTTTATACAACATGGGGTTAAGACGCCAATGTGTTGTTTCCGACTTTCAAATTTGGGCCCCAAACTGGAAATGTAATAATTGATGTAGTCTGTCCTGGCATTACGGAAGCTCTGAAAAGTGTAATACGTACCTAACACCGTTAAACTGGACCCAATGTATTGCTGCCTGCAACTATATTTATGTAATGGTTATTGGGACCACTAATTATAATTCAGGAAATTTGTATACATTGATAACTCTGGAACGTCTATAAATTCTGACAGTGATGTTATTGGATTTTTATTTTGTAGAACCTTCTCCGCTGCATGTCAGTTGTCCTCAGAAGCGTCTATATTTATGACGTTGAATATGCTGCGCTTTGCTTAATCCAATTGTCTTCTGGTAAAACTTTAACTTGATTGTTTTCAAACATAATAGAGGTTAATAGTAATAAAAGAATACTTGTCACTTCGTATTATATTCCTTTAGTCCAATTCTGACTTTATCTGTGTGTTTCTTGACTGCAGTGCCATCACTTGATCTGTGTACTCCGTCAACCTGGGCATGCGTGCTGTGTCCACCTAGCCTCCTAAACTGGTGTTAACACCCCCCCCCCAACACGCCACTTGGATGGCGTGTGGTGGCGAAACTGTCACAGTGGCAATTGTTGATCACGAACTTCATTCACAATAATGAATTGATCTGGATGAAATTCAACCCACGCCATGTTGGAACTGCCCCGAATACACGTCTTATTAAGATTGTCTGTGGTTTCGTGGGATCCATGACATCCATAAAGGTCCCACGTCAGTTACAACTGCACGTGCCGCCATCTTGGTGAGGACCTGCTTGTGGTTGTTTTGATCACTAGACTGCAATGCTATCATATGACCTATGCTAGCCATCATTTGCGCATGAGCCCGTGTTGCAGTGATGGTAAAAAATACTGTTTTCTGCTAAATTATTCCACAATAATGGACCGATCTGGATCAAACTTGGACAACGGTATGTCGGAACTGCCCTTACCACATTTTATCCATCTTGCCGACCCATGACATCCATAGACTAGTGAAGTCAGTTTCGGGGCTGGACCCCTAATAATACAACTACAACTATAAAGATGGAAGAATGACTAACCATTCATTTAGTTGCAAAATGCTACAGAGAAAATCAGAATGGGATATTAAGAAAGTATGAAAGCCCTTTAATTAAAAAATAATCGTATTAACTTTGTAATATTTGCAATTGCAATATCGTCAGTTATACTTTTAGATCATTCTTTAACAGCCTAAAAAAATAGGAGGTCCTTACACAGAACACAGGTATCTATATCTTTAACTTATTTTAGTCTTCTTAGGCTGTACGTGCTGTACAGTTGGGGTTTTCCTCCATAAAAATGTGCAGACGTGCGTCGTTTTAAATGGAATTAAGGAGAAGAAATGCATGATCAATATTGGGGGGGGGGGGGGGGGGGGTTTGTAACGGATGATAATTTCTCTAAAACTGTTCACCTTCTGCCATTTTAGGAGGACATCCAGTGTGTAAGGAGTGTTCAGGACAGTCACGAGTGAGCCGTGACTTGCTGCGGCTGGGTGGTTAATTGCAGCCCGCCCCGCCGCACTTATTATGGGGACTGCCAAGTTGTCCTGACGTCCTCAGTGCTGGAGGAAAGGCTCCTTTGCGCCTGTACTGCGTCTTTTTTGGGTTGCACCTGCTGCAAGCCGGCGAACGCGCTCACAATATGTTGCGTGACTTTTTAAGATAAAAAAAAAAAGAAGAAGAAAGAAAGACAGAAGGAAGCGGACTGTGCCGTCAATCTGTGCAGAGATTTAGCAGAAAGCACCGAGGGTTGTTCACTTTAGACTGGTGGCGGGGACCGGACACGGAAGGTCAAAGCCGAGAGGAAAATGGATAATAACGCGGCGAACACGGAGAAATCGCAACTGATCCACGAGAAGAACGCTAAGACCTATTCCCTCAGGCTGAAAAGGTGGGGGGAGACGACCTGCACGTCCCGTCGAATGCATGCACACACTTGATCAACTTGCACGCACGTACGCAACGACTTGATGAACTTTATCCGGACCGCGCGCTGCACTGTTGGCCCAAGTTAATTGAGTCGATTTTGAAGACCAGTAATCGAAATCGCCGATTTCCATTATTCGACTTGTTTTTTAATATATGTTATCAGCGTTGCATGAGCTACTAACACAGGAAAACTCGAGGTATAACATCAATTGGTACCATGTTTAAAGAGCAGCGTTTGTGCGCTGAGTGGGAGATGGAAATACTTATTTTGTTGATATTTTCTTGCACGAGGTTCTTTCAAATCAGAGCCCCCCTCTCACATATGGTTCTGCAAGCGTTCTGTGACGAACGTTGACGTTGCCGCAACAGTGTCAACCCATTGCGCTGCACACGGAGCGCTGTTGTCGGCTTTTTTAGGGTTGCATACAGTCTACAGTCGACACGTTTTTACATGCATGTTGCCACCATGCATGTGTGTGTGTGTGTGTGTGTGTGTTTGTGTTTGTGTTTGCGTGCGTGTGTGTGTGTGTGTGTGTGTGTGTGTGTGTGTGTGTGTGTGCGTGCGTGCGTGCGTGTGTGTGTGTGAGTGAGTGAACAAATCCATTTCCATGCTTGGCTTGCTTTTGGACAGCCTGTGACAAATGACCTTGAGGCTATAGCTCATTGAGCAATGGTAAAAACTCATCATCTGTCATTAGTATAGGGCAATATCTGCTTGTACAGAAAATGAAAAATCCCTTTTTTTTTCAAAGATTGACTGATTATTAATCGAAATATGAGAATCATGTATTTCGTTTACTATTAATTAAAGAAAACAAGTTGTTGCTTTATTTATATACATGCCTCGAGTTTATTTGTTTCAAACAATATTTATAGGGTTAAATTTAATGACTTCTCAAATAGACTGTAGCCAATCCTAATAAAAAAAATCGAATCAAATAAATATGCATCTGCGTCCTTAATAAATGACGCAATATATGTGTGTTGTTTTTGATATGTATCGATAACATGTATTACATTCATGATTATTAAAGCTTGGCATTTGCAGGTCGCATATAAATACCGTCTGTTGTATGTCCTGCCATCTGCACAATAAAGAAAAAAAAAAATTAATTAAAAAAATACGTTTTGTAAGAAGATTAGTATATATGGCGTATACACAACACAACAGGAATTGGCTGTAGACCAATTATCTTCCTTTAAAAATATAATTTCCTTTAAGGAACTCACTTACGGGACCATGGACAAGGGCTGTAACGCTTGTCATCAGAAATATTTTACCACAAATACATTAACAAAAATATTGGCACCAGAAAATTATTCCGTGCAAATAGATATATTTCTGTTAATGAAGGAAGCATAATTTCCAAAACATTAATATTCGTATTTATAATTTATTTAAGTGAAATGATCTTGAAAGTACGATCCAGTGGAAGAAATGTCGTTTCTTAAAAAGGCCAAACGAAGCTGTATACAACGAATTTACAACGGAGGCC
>NC_137189.1:23185257-23308808 GCF_960531495.2 Zeus faber
ATGTATCCTGCTCAACGGATTAAGACTGTTAATCATTTTGGTGAAACATTATATTATTACTATACAATACAATACACTAATTATGGGGGGCAGTAGCTCAAGAGGTAGAGTGAACAGTAAGCAGAAGGTTGCTGGTTCGATCCCAGGCTCCTCCTGGTAGCGTGGCGACGTGTTCTTGAGCGAGACACTTGGCCCCCTAACTGCTCCCTGGGCGCCTCTACATGGCAGCCCACTGCTCCTAGATTTGCAGATACTAGGATGGGTAAATGCAGAGAAATTGTGAATTTCCCCGTTGTGGGACTGATAAGGCGATACAAATAAAAATAAATAAATGAATAAAAATACGCTCTATAGAGTGTGTGTTATTCAATTCCAAAACCCCTTTATCCCTACATTACTGAATCAGGCATGCGTGTATATGATATCACCTCTATATTTGATTGTGTCACTGATTCAATAACCCCTTATCTTATCCACTTAGCTCTTTCCCGGAGTCAAAAGACGAGTATCCCAAATTCCCTTTCGAGAATGGCGGCATGCCGGGCGCCATCGAGCTGGAGCGGCCCGTCGGTGCCCATTGCCACGGCAACAAGCAGTCGGCACGCGAGGGAGGCGTGGACAAGCTGCTGGCAAAGAAGAAGCTGTACATCGCCTCAGCCGTCTGCCTGGTCTTCATGATCGGAGAGGTCATAGGTAAGACTTTAATGCGTCTGAAACAAGGTAGGCACTAGGATCCACATGCAGAGCAAGGAAGGAGACGGCTAACTGGTTGGAACGGGTTTTCACGTGAAGCGGGAAAGTACAAAACAACAACAAAAGATACAGAGGCACCAGGAGGCAGCCCACCGGATCCGCGCCACGTCTAATATTAATAAAGTTGCTTTCACACATGCACTCCAGACAATATCTGGATAATCAGGTCTGGGCATTGTCCGGAGCTGCCCTTTCACACATGTAGCACACAACGGGAGATTGTCCGTGTCAGACACGTTCACACCTACTGGAAATACACCGTTTGCTTTTAGGCAAGGGGGGCCACCTGAGTAAAGCGTTCAAGGAGGCAGGACGTGACGTTTTTTTGCGTTGATACTCCGTGTATTTGGACATATCCGCAGTATAAACAAAAGAGTGGAAAGGAATATAAAGGAAAGCAGAAAGGAGTACAAAGCAGCTATGCTCTGTGCACGAAGATCCGCACAAAGGTAAATAACTGGCGCAGGATAGAGACCTCATCAGCACGCGACACGCCCTCTCGCTCGCTGTGAATTCTCCGGACAATCGCCTGCTCTGTTCGCAAACACCACTCAATCGTACATGGCACAGAATATGTACTAGGGTGCTCGCTGGGTAAAGTCAGTTTTAATGTCCGTCTCAACTGATTCCGGACATTTGCGTTCACACATACAGCTCCTCCGGGTAATGTCCGGAAAATTTCAGGGTTGCAGTGCGTGTGTGAAAGCAGCTAAACATGCGCCCGCTCAGCTCTGTGTAGCAGCCGGGCAGGGCTTCAGGGCTCTGCGACCGACTCACAAAGAGTGGCGCCAGCGGGATTGACGGATCAAGCAGGGTTCACATTCCTGCTCGAGATGAAATGTCTTCAGTTGTGAAACGGGTATGCACTACCTCAGAATACTTCTGAAAGTGGATTCTCACATGCTGTGTGCTCCCGCGTGTTCCTCACTGTATGAAGTGCTACGTTATTTGGCTTTTACACCATTACTGTTTTTAAGAGACAAAATAACACTTCATTAATTTGTGGACGGATTTGACTACGTGTTTTATGTGCAATGTATGTACAGAATATTTGAAATGGTCTCTGATGTTATATACTGTAAATGGAGGAGACAGGCGTATTTCTACTCTGTGAGGTGAGTACTGGAGGTAAGTTATGGTGAAGTTTCATTTTGGAGGATTTAGATGTATATGTAATACAACACAGTCAATTAATCCTATTATATAATTATAGAACACAGAATCGCGATTGTGGCGCCGCCCCTTCAAGATTCAAGATTCAAGATTCAAGATTTTTATTTGTCACATACATATACATACTTCCATACATATATGCAGTGAAATGTAATGCAACGCACCCGGTGATAGAACACAATATGTCCTAGGAAAAAATTAAAAAATAAAATAGAATAAAAAGTAGAAAATTCCTTTCTAATAGACCGACTAACTGACTCCTAAAACGTAATACAGTTAGTGGAATACTTATAGAATAAGATAAAAAATATATAGAATAAAATACAATAAAAATAAATTGAAATAAAATGGAATAGGTAGAAGGAATATGCCTATGTATATACAGATATGTGCATTTAAACAGATATGTGCATTTGCGGCCGCCTGCGCGAGCACCGCGTGTCGATTACGCACATTTGAGTATTTTTTCGAGCTTATAGAGCTTGTGCGTAATCAGCGGGTGTCATGACATTTCACTGCATATATGTACGACCGTATGTGTATGTATGTGACACATGATCTCTCGAACTTGAACTTGAACCACTGGTCAGGGTGCAGCTTTGTCTTCGGCAGACACACAAATGTGTTCTGCATGGTGATTGTATGTATGTCGATCGACAATAGGGAAGTGTATCACGGTCATTACAACAGGGTAAAATACGAAGGTAATCACTTTTGAAATCCTCATGATTCCCGTGTTCCTGCGGCAACGACACTGATCAGGCTCCTGGAGAAGACAAAGTGGGTTGAATGTAGCAGAGTATCCCTCGCTGTAAAAATATTTGAATTTAAGCTGCACGGGATCACTCGGTATGTCGGTGGCCTCCTGGGTCACAAAACCCAGCTTGTGTTTAAATAACACTGCCGGCCAATTTCACGTCTTGCTTGCTCCATCAAATGTTCCCTGAACAGAACATGGGTGTGTCCCAAGTAATTGAATGCCAGGCAGCTGCAAGTGAGTCTTATCCGCTTCATAGCTGATGTTTCATTTAAAATGACAAAGTTGCTGTATATTTTGCTGTTTTTAATTTCGATTTTATATTATCGTTAATTTTAGATTAATTATTTGAAATATATTTTCAGAGTTATTGTTTTTGGGGAGTTAAGAGAAAGCTCATTTTGATGCTGACCGCTTGTATGTTGAAATAATTGACTCCCAATCTGTTCTTTCATGGAAAAATCACCAGTGGTTTTCAACAGTATTTCCGAGTGAGAACAAATAACCTCTATACTGCAGGATGCACAGCCCAGATTTTTTGTACAATAGGATATAAATGACAGAACTTCAGTAGTTGTTTTATACTCCAGAGGCTCTCCAGTTCAGAGAGTAAGACATTACTTATTAATGGAGGACTGCAATATTATAAGTGTTCTATTGTTTACGACGCCGGTAAATTATGTGATTTGGTCACTCAAGTGTGCCAGAAAGGTAGGACCAACTAAAGGTCAAGGGCATTGATGCTACTTGCTGGATGCATACCTAACTTAATTTACTGACCCACTGAAGTGGCACTGACCCAGATATATTCATGAGGGTGTAGGATTAAAATAAATAGAGCAGAGACAAGCTCAATTTCTCTTTCTAATTGCCGCAGTACATCTAAAGAGAAATGTTCACGACAATAGGCTGCCTTCAAGCTGCCCTAACTCTCACAGTAGCTGTGATTGGTCAATGGACTGAAGGAGTTTAGCCCCAATGGAGGCCTTTTGAAGTGGGCGTGTCAACTATGTAATTCATGCAACACACAACGCTGTGATAGGCTGATACGCAGAGGCCTGAGGCTGCTGCTTGGGGCTCATAACAACCAGCCTTGCAGCCTGACATTACTCAGACCCTGTGTTTTCCTGGGGGCCATTTGGTAGTGCTGTTATTAGTGGATACACCAAAATTCAAAATAATGTATTTGGAGGGAGTTATTGACATGCAAAAGGACAGATTTCATTTGAATCCTATCTTCTCAACACATATCCCGTATACCTCACTTGTGTTGACTCTGTGTGTTTTTTTGATGGTGTACTATAGGAGGCTACCTGGCTCACAGCCTGGCCATTATGACGGACGCAGCTCACCTCCTGACGGACTTTGGCAGCATGATGGTCAGTCTGTTCTCCCTGTGGATCTCCTCCCGGCCTCCCACCAAATCCATGAGCTTTGGATGGCACAGATCAGGTTCAGACAGCTAAGCTTTGCTACCTCAGAACGAATGGGTGATGGTTGGTTTTACATGTGTGTATTGGTGTGTACATATTCATGACCAGGATGCCCCCACCCCTCCACATTTTGTCACATTTGACCAAAGCCCCCCTCAATCACCACTATCCCAAAAATAAGTCCGAAACCTAGGCCTTAACATTTGAACATAAGCATGAACTGACTAGATGGACTCCCACCCCTCCTTCCCCTTATGTATGGGCTCGGATCTATGTGTTGTCAGGATTAGGCGTACATCCTACAGTAAATGGAGGCATTCACAAAATGTTAGAGACGATATTCTGACCAAAAGCAGTTGTCAATAAAAAGTTATTTAGCTCTGATAAATAAAACTACACTGTTAAAATGAGACTAGGTGTGGCATTTTGGGTCATGGATCATTTTTTTGATGGGGCTGCCAAGGAGTGTCCAGAACCAATGATGGGGCGGCTTGAGAGACGATTCACATCTGTTATTCACAATGGCTCATAACCTTTAACTGTCACCTCTTTATTAACCGCCATTCAAATTCTGGGAGGTCCATTTTTCAAATTTCCTTAGGCTAATATTATAAGCTTTAAAGATTTCTATGTATATTTCTTATTCATCTAACTGAAGAGGTAATAGACTTATCACCAAATACAGTATGTGGAATCATGGAAGTTCATATAGATTACAAAATTGAGTTTGCAGTCATGTCTTTGGTCTTACACTTTTTGGAGAGCCCCGTTTCACCTATTCTCACCTTTTTATATATATAAGAAAGTCCAACCTACCATTGGATAAAGTGTCTAGTTTACAATGATGTGCTGCACTCAATACGGCAACGCTACGACTTCGAAACCAACACTGACCTTGGAAATTTGGCGTGGCACCTGAGGCGGCAAATCATTTTAAATGAGCACTCCCGGGCACGCCCCTGATTCAACTCCTTATTCCCTTATTTTATTCTTGTCCGTTTGATTCCATCCTATTATATTCTTTCCCACTCCTCCCGACAGAGATCCTCGGGGCGCTGGTCTCTGTCATGTCAATCTGGATCGTCACAGGAGCCCTGGTTTACTTAGCCATCGAAAGGATCGTGCGCAACGACTACGATATTGATGGTCATGTGATGCTGATCACCTCTGGCTGTGCCGTCATCGTCAACATCATGTGAGGGCTTCGATGTTTCTCTCAGCTTCGGCGTTGAGAAGCTGTTGATGTGATTCTCAAAGACATTGGATTCATTATGACTTTTCAGTGGAGACAGCATGACCCTTACACATATTCTAGTCATATTCTAGTCAAAACTGCCAATATGCACTGAACTTTGTAATTAGCCATTAAGCAACTTCACAAATGTTAGGACAAAGCTGGAATGGAATGGAAAACCAAATGTTCTGAAAAAATCTTTCAAGAAGTGCTACGTTAAAGACAGTTAAAGTGGCAATCCGTAAGATCAAGTCCCAGAATTCCATCTGAAACTCATAGGTTTTTGTTTTTTTAATGCCGACTTCTGATCGATTGTTTTGTACTTTTTCTTCATCAACTGAGGTTGCGGGGTTGTTTTTTTTCATTTTTGTTGTGAATGTTCATTCAGTTCGTCTAGTTCACTGACAACAACTAGTTATGCTGGTTCACCAAATTCTGCCGTTCACTACTGGCCTGATCATCCCGCCCTGCCACCATTAATGGAAACTGCATATACATATATTGCATATACTGTACAGTATATACAGGAGCTCATGCACAGCGGAAATACATGGAAAGGCTGTTTCTTGAAAATTGCCAGCTAAAAAACGATCAAATCAATTTGTAACAAATCAATTTTACGGATTACCACTTTAAACCGACACTGCGTAAGGAATCGGTGGCCCTGGTTAAATACTGTCGCAGTGAGAGCACAAGAACGCTTGCAGGATCCCTTGATTCGCTGCTCTCGTGGGTTACCGACGGGTGTAAAAACTATTGATTCTCTCACTGTTTCTCTCTCTCAGCATGGCTTACATTTTGCACCATTCCACCACCTTCCACGCCCACGGTGCAGGCTATCACCAGATAGACGAGAACGGCCTGAGCCCCGTGGCTCACGGCCACTCCCACGCACTCATTGGAGCCCATGGGAACACCAGCGTGCGCGCTGCATTCATCCACGTGGTCGGAGACCTTCTGCAGAGCGTCGGAGTCATGGTGGCCGCCATCGTCATCTACTTCCGGGTTAGTGATGTCGGGATTGACGTCATCTGACTAGTCAGAAAACGAATTTGTGATTACATTCCAAGAATTTTTAACTGAGTACCTTTATTATATACAGTATAGTTAATATATGATAATTTTTTAATGCCAGTTTGGACAATGTTTGTATTTGCCTCCATAAATAACTCTCAGCAAAATTCTTATTTTGTGAACACAAAATTCATAAAACTTTGCAGGAATTGAGTACGTTCTTGCCTCGTTAAATTGCATGAATCTTTGCAGGCTGCAGTATTAAATCTCTGGGGCTTCACGGAGGCAAAAGTGGACATTTAGGTCTGAAAAACAGTTAATATTCCCCCCATCGGGGCTGTAAGATGTTCCTGCTTGGCCGCTCGACCGATTCTGCTCGGAGCTTATTAATTTTAATGCGTAGTGACATTTCTTGCAGTACGCCATCTGAACTCCCTCACTCTCTCCGTTTCCTCTTTCTGCTACCCCACTCTCCTGAAAATCCTCGACCCCCCCCCCCCCAACCTTGGTCTTTCAGCCAGAATATAAAGTCGCTGATCCCATCTGTACCTTCATGTTCTCCGTCTTCGTGCTGTGCACCACTGTGACCATTCTCAGAGACGTCTTCAGGATACTGATGGAAGGTAACATGGTACCTTGTTGTAAAGGTTCCTACACTGTCTATCTATCTATCTATCTATCTATCTATCTATCTATCTATCTATCTATGTGTGGATGCATGTATGTATCATGCACATGTATGTATGTATGTATGTATGTATGTATGTATGCATGTATGTATGTATGTATGTATCTATCTATCTATCTATTTATCCATCCATCTATCTATTTATCCATAAACAATATGACAACAATAATAACAGAATAAGTTCAAATCAACACTTCATTTGAGGGGGAAAAATCATCCCGTGAGGAGAAAAAAAGGCCAGCAGCCATTTTAAAAAGCATGAACCTGAGAGTCTAAAGCAGCCTTTTAAAGAGGTTTTATACTAATAAGATAAGATACTGCAATACTTTCTTAGTCCCTGGAGGGAAATTCAGGTGTTACAGGAGCAAAACACAGTGCAGTCGAGAAAGAGATACAAATTAAAATGAGATAAGAAATAACGCATATGTACACATCAATCTACACAAGTAAACAGAGGAAGAAGAAGCACTACAGTATATGAACTAGTGAGCCCAATATGGACAAGTGACAGTGTTCGCTGCATTACTAATAAAAGTAGCATACAGTGGTAACAGTATTCACACCAGTCATAGAGTGGCATCCAGTGAGTAGGTGTGACTCTTTTTTTGCTTTCTAAGGGACTCCCAAGGGCATCGAGTTCAACTCAGTCAAGGAGGTGCTGCTGTCCCTCCAGGCTGTGAAAGCTGCACACTGTCTGCACCTGTGGGCGCTGACAGTCAGCCAGCCGCTGATCTCCGTTCACCTCGCTATAGGTGAGCTGCTGTAGGGGGCAGAATTGGATAGCAGCTCCCTGCAAGTATTAACTACCAGTTTAACTCAATTTTTCAGTTGCTTTGTGCCGTAGCGTGGTGTTGTACCGGACCGGGCTGTCTGTCTGATCGTACATTTATGCACCAACTCATACCAAGTCAAATTCCTTGTACGTGACGGAGTACGCGGCCAAACAAGCATTCTGATTCTGATACTGACTGGAAACCAAAACTTTGAAATTTGCCTTCATTTATATACATTTTACAACATGAAAAGTAGTTTTTGCACTATATGGATTTTAAAGATTTCTTCTAATCTGCTTCAGAGAGCTGGAGTTGATGTGCGTTGTCAAGGGGAAAAATGCTTTCTGGGCTGAGGTGCACAAACCAAAACCGGGGGCTTGCTGTCTACAAGTCTTCTGATTAGTGTAGAATTTGCTTGTTTCGTGCGTAAACCTCTCCTAGTTTTCTCAGTAGCTCGTAATGTATCTTGTGACTTTCAAAACAAGTATTGAATTTTTCCATTCTACATTATGAATGGCCATTGGCAAGCTACAGTAAACTTTCAAAGACAGATAGATACAGTTGTCGAAAAAAGGCAGTGGAAAAAAACTGTAGAGCTGCAAAACCATGAGATGTAATCCCTCCAACAGTGCTTGGTTTGCCAATTTCTGTTTGCGTTTTCAAGTGAAAGCCGCTATTTCAGAACCAACTAAATAGATAGTTTGTGCACAAATATGATAACATAAAAATATCGAATCGCAGATTGAGACTTTGTGAAATTTGCCCGTTGACCTCAATTCATTCAACACTGCATTTCGAGCGCCTCTAGTGGGCATTTGCCTTGAGTGGTGTGTCTTCCCCTTGACAAATCCAAAGTGCAGCCCCCGTGCCACATTACATCAATGGTTTTTATTTGGACTCAATAAGGCCTGTTCCAACAAAAATGTAAATGTTACCACAAAACAAGACACCACACCCAGCATTAATCATCTAATGTCTCCTACACCTTTAGAAAAGAATGCCGATCCCCACACGGTCCTGAGGGAGGCCACAGAGCTCCTCCAGACCAAGTTTGGCTTCAACAGCATCACCATCCAGGTGGAGCCGTACTCTGAAGATATGTCTCACTGTGTTCGATGCCAGGATCCCATGGACTGAAACTGCTCCCCCCCGCCCCACACACACAACTTTACTGTAAAGGCATCACTCCACACTGAATTAGACTGGATTCGACTGGACTGGACTGGACTGGCTGAAGCATCACTTTCATTGTCGTCATGAGGAGTGGTGTAAACTTTGTCGAGGCGTGAAAAAATTGTCGCTTCCTGCAAGCCTCAAGTAGTGCTTATTGTCTCCAGCTATTAATGGTTGAATTTGACTGTGACCATTGGTGCTCTTGAAACATTGGTGCTAGTAAAACTCAGAATAATACTGAAGTTTAAAAAAGGTACCTTTGGTTTCGGTTTTGGGATGCACATACAACCCACCAAACAAGTTGTCTCCTGCCCTGGTCTAGTCGCTGGTTTTCTCTGCCAAATTCGGCCAAAGTCCCACCTAGTGTCATTCGTTTAACAGGTACATGCAGCGAAGAATCTAGAATGTTTGATAAAGCTTTTGTTGGCACCCTCCATTAGGTCTAGTATTGAGTTTGTTTTTCCATGTTCAACATCGGTATTGACCATACAATCTTTGAAAGGCAATTAGAATTCTGTCGACACAGCCCCTATATGGGATTCTCAGCAAAAAAAGGGACTCTGCCGAATAGCGGCCATTATATCTCGGTGGATGGATGGCGGCCAAGAGTCGGAACAAATGAAAATGGATTAGTGTCAGATTGAGAAAGCGTCATCCAGCCTCTCCCACTGGAGGAAAGACGCTCGAAGGGGTGGAATGATTTACTCCCGGAGTCGGATGATGAGCTGTAGAGACGGATGAATCTATAGTGATTCATCGTTTTCTGGCCTAATGCTCCAGAACCTTCAGTTTTATCATCCATCTACTTTTCTCCATCTATCTATCTCTCTATCCATCCATTCATCCATCCATATATCTATCTATCTATCTAGATCCCCATTTATCTGAGACCTCGCTCATTTAAACTTATCTGCTTACTGGGAAACGGTGACTCCAAAGTGCAAAATAATTATCCGTCGTGAAATGCAAAGTGATAAACGTTACGGTTCCAAGCCAGTGCTCCTGAGCTGGGCACTTGAACCAAAATGTGACCATTTTTCACCCAGGCCATATTAAAACGTTGGTTCCCATCATTTATAACTGCTCATAGAAACAAGTCAAAATATGTTCAAAATCACACTCCTATTTTTAAAAGGGGGTTTCACATGTTTTTTTTTTTAGGGTTAAACATTTGCCCCATTGGACTGCATTAAAGCACAGTGTGAAGCCAGGGCGGAGATGTTTCTCAGTAGTTTCTCAATAGTGAAGCATTCAGTGATGGGAACCAACTTTAAACACATATGTTTAATAAGACCTGGGTTAAAAATAGCAAACCTACACAGCTTGCTTTACACCAAATCCCTAATCGTATCCAACAGTCGGATCCATCAGATGAACTACATCTGAGTTTCGTATCTCAAAATATGCTTGGGAAAACGGGAGAACTTGTTATTTTTTTTATTTTAAGTAGTTTAATCAACTGGACATTTTTGATTTCCATGAATGAGAGTTTAAAACGTCCTTAATATCGAGTTTGCAAAGTGCAGAAGAAAAGGTTGTTTGTCGTTTGTCGGATTCGGTGTGAAGCTGGCTTTAGTATTGCATTGGCGTGTACATGACTTTACAAACTCTCCTCAAAAACAATCAACATGCTACACATCTGTATACAGACATAGTGGTGATTTGGATAAGCTTAACTGTCCTTAGAATATTAGCCATATGAAATGTTGATGTAAATCAGCCAGCCAGTCAACCGGACAGACAGTTTTAATTGGATTTTTATTTTTTTTGCCTGCCGTGAAGTGTCTTCATAGTAAAAGCTTTTCTCATATTCCACTGTGGGGAAAGAAAGGAAAGGCCAGTTGACAAATTCTAAACGACATTCTAAACCCAAACATTTGCATGGTTGTTAGCTGTTACTCAGAAACACATACAGTGAAACCATACTCAAGACATTTCACTGCATATATGTATGAAAGTATGTATATGTATCTGACGAATAAACCTCTTGAATCTTGAGGTCGACTGCCAACCAAAGCAAAACACAAATACCTATACTTTGAAATCCTATATTTTGACCATGACCATGAGAAGATATATTTAAATGTGAATATCAAATGAAATTACAAAATGTTCCTCCTTTTGAAACAAAACAGTGAAACTAGAAAATAATTATGGAGAGAAAAAAAAAACCACCAATAATGAAGTGAATGTAATATTGACCAATGCATTTATTTTAATGTCTATTTTTGATACATACACCAACACATACAAACATGCTGGAATTCCCCATTTTATGCTGGGCTATGATGTCAGCCTGTAGTGAGGGCGTTCTTTGATAATTGCAGAATAAGTTAATATTCCAAATCATTCCAAAAATCAACCAAGAGACAAAAGCGATTTTGGACACAGCACCCTCAATCACTGTTCCTAATTGTTTCGCTTTGGAAGTGTAATGTCAGAGAATGCTGTTTGCACTGTCCTGGTAACGTTTGTGAAAATAACTGTAAAATTGTCTGACTTTTTGTAAATATGTTGAATTTCATGTATTTTCTGTGTACGATTCCTTTTTTGGGTGTAAATAACCACTTTCTCGTAAATTAAGTCTCAGATGTATTGTTGGTGACTGTTCGGTGATATTGTACTGTAGATGATTCCAGTTTTCAAGACTGTGCTGTTTGATATTTGGTTTGTATTTTTTGTGTGTGCCAAAAAAATGTTTTCTTTTTCCAATGCAAATAAATGAATGCAGACGATGGAAAGAGGCTCTATCATTTCTAATATAATCCACCTCAACTGTAGGAGACAAATTCTATTTATAAATCATAATTAATTAAGGCCGAGGCCAAGCAATGATAGCACCAGAGCTAAAAGTACAGATTCCTTTTGACTCCTGACAAACAAAATGCTTGCAGGTGGAGCAACAGTAATTAGTTAAAATATTTGGACATGTCATCCGTCACCATTCATGGCAAAGTAAGCATCCACGCAAAACATTAATTGTTAATGAACTGACAATCAGTCTATTAAAAATGACAGTTGCGGGTGGAGCTAGTTCTGTCAGACAACTTGACAGCGCCACATGATCCCACGGCCTTATGGGCCTTCCTACATTTAAGCAGCCAACCCTCCTGCCGCACCTGCTTTGGTTTCTGCTTTGCTGTGCTCCCTCCACCTCCCCTGCATCCACCTGTTGGGCTCTACTCTTCTGTCCAATGGGTGGATTTAAGCTCATCACTCCTTTATTTCTAGTTCACTAAGAACGACTATGTTTTCTGTACACCTCAGGAGGAGTGATGAGCAGTAGAGCTCAGACGCCAACTCAAATGAAGCAAAATAAATAAAGATCATTTTAAAGTAAATGTAAGAGTTGTTCGTCAGAACTGAGTTTAAAAGTGTCAATCTCGAAGATTTTCATTAAATAAATGTCTGCCCTTGGATTTGCAGTATTCTGAGTATTAAGAACCGGGTGTCTGTGGCGGCTTTCTCGCCATGCATTCAAATTCATGCATTCATGTGTACTGGCGACCTGGAATTGTTATGGAGGCGTGGCTCAGGTGCTAATTACCAACTGACTGCCGTCACACAGGCGACACTGATTTGATCTCTGGGAAGTGAGGTCCAAAAACACACCTGCAATTACTGCTTTTCACCATAGATGCCACCAAAAACAACGAAACGGCAACCTTAAATTGAATTTAAAAGAAGGGAAGATGCAGCTTCTTTTCTGACTGAAATTGGAAATTCCCGCCAGACCATAGTAAAGACGTAAAGATAGGGCCTTTATAAAAAAATGTTTCTTGAGAAAAAAGTGGATAAAAACTGACAGCGCAACTGTTTAACATTTACATCAAAAACAAGGACAACCACAAGGTTTCTCGCCATTTGAAGAGCCAATTGCTCTTAGCTATTATTAAAGAACTTGTCATGTTTCTGATGTTTGAATACTTGACTCATGCTCAAACTCTGATGTGATACAGATACAAGTGTAGTGGATATCTGCTGAAAAAAAAAGTCAACTTATCACAGCATGGGAAAAATATAAACAGTACCTCTATAGGGAATAGAAAATAAATATTATATAAATATTATAAACGGTATTACAACACATTAATAACTTTTCTACAGTGGTTAAAAAAACAAAACAAGGGCCTGTCCACTCTAAATTGCTTGAGATAGTTAACATAAACCACAAAACAATATTACTATTGTTTTTTTATTAGAAAAAGGTGGCCATTGGAAATTAATGTGTGTAGGCAGAATGGGCTTATACGCTACTTACTTTAAATTAGTAATCCATATCATCGTCCGTGGTATGTGGATTATGCTGTAAGTCCCAGAACTCTATTTGAAACAGCAAGGTTGCTTTTCAACATCTGCGTTTACCTTCGTCTTTGCTCTAGGATAGTATCTTTCTTTTCTCAAAAGTATGACACTTCTTGTGATCTTTGTGGAATTCACTGTGGCTGCCGTTTTTGCGCATGCACAAACGGTGCATTGTTGCTGAGAAAAGTGGACCCCACCATCAACTATGGAAACAGAGGAACACAAACATACACTACTCACAAAAAGTTAGGGATATTCGGCTTTCGGGTGAAATTTCAGGATGAACCTAAAATGCACTATAATCTTTACAGTTGAACTTCATTTGACCTTCTCTAAACTTTTGAATGCAAATTTCCAACTGTTCAATGTTTCAGTACTTTTTGCACAACTTGCTGTTCTCTAACAAGGAGCTGAACGGCAAAATTCACAACAGGTGTTTGATCCATGAATCGACCAATACATTTCCTGGTTCAATTAGAATTGGTATTTAAACAGTCCTCTTCATCATGCTGTTCACTGTGGCACGATGGCGCAGTGCATTGCACTGCTGCCTCACAGCAAGAAGGTCCTGGGTCCGATTCCCGCCTGGGGCGCTGTTGGCACCGTGCTCCGGGCCGGTTATCTCCCAAATAGGAGCCTTTCTGTGTGGAGTTTGCATGTTCTCCCTGTGCTCACATGGGGTTTCCTCCACCTCACGTCAGTAAGGACCCCCCTAAAACATGCACTCATCGTCTGACCAGCGATGGACACATCACCTGGTCCCCGGGCGCGTCCACGTATGCTGCCCACTGCTCCTGGCTGTGGCCCCGGAGGAAGGACAAGCCAGGATGGGTTGAATGCAGAGAATCCATTTCACCGGCCACCATCAAAGCATGTGCATGTGTGCAAGCATGTGTTGTAGTGTGGTGTGTTGTGTGACAAATAAAGACTGTTTCTTCGTCTTCACATTTTGACATCATGAGACCAAGACGACACCTAACAACTGATCAACAGTACCTCGCCATTGTGAGGCTTCAAACAGGATGTTGTCAGAGGGAAGTGGCCACTGAGCTTAGAGTGTCACAGAGTGTCATCAGCAGGTTGCAACAGAGATACAGAGACTGGAAGAGTCACAGAAAGACATAGAAGTGGACGTCCTTTGGCCACATCCCACACTGATGAGCGCTTCATTGTGAACAGTGCCCTGCGGAACCGGATAATGAATGCCACTCAACTCCAGGTACATTTAAGGAAGGTGAGAGGCACCCAAGTGTCACGTCAGACCATTCAAAACTGTTGACATCAGCCTGGTCTGCGTGCTAGACGACCTGCAAGGGCACCTGACCACACCACCAGGCACAGGCATCATCGTCTTGCATGGGCCAGGGAGCATTTACGCTGGATGAGGGACCAGTGGCCTTAGTGCTGTTCTCTGATGAAAGTCGATTCACGTTGAGCAGAAATGATGGCCGCCAACGATGTTGGAGACGTCAAGGAGGGCGCTATGCATCAGCCACTGTTGTCACCAGACGAGCCTTTGGTGGTGGTGGTGTTACAGTGTTGGCAGGTGTGTCTAGTCAATACAGAACTTCCCTACACTTTGTGAATGGTACAGTGACAAGCCCATACTACCTGAATAACATCATTCATCCAGTCATTGTGCCCCTGCATGAACAACACAGGCCTCATTTCATCTTCATGGACGACAATGCTCCAGCTCATGGAGGTGGCATCATTAGGGAACGGCTGCTGGAGACTGGGGCACCTCAAATGGAGTGGCCTGCACTTTCTCCAGACTTGAATCCCATAGAAAACCTATGGGATCAGCTGAGTTTCCGTGTAGAGGCTCGTAACTCTGTACCCCAGAACCTCAACGACCTGAGGGCCGCCCTTCAAGAAGAGTGGGGGGCCAGGCCTCAGCAGACAACAAGTCGAATTGTGAACAGCTTGAGACGTCGTTGTCAAGCTGTAATTGATGCTCGAGGGCACATGACAAGTTATTGAGACACTGACATTTTTTGTTGTGGTAAACCCACCACTGTTGTTGGCTTTTGTTTCAATAAATTGTTTAGGATGAGGAAATCACCATTGCATGGTTCTACTTAAATGCCCTACTTTCATGATATAATATCACTGTAGTGAACTTTTTACATTTCCAATATGGAAATAATTGCAATAAAATATTTTTATTTAAAAAAAAAAGTATGGCATAGCAATCACACACAAGAGGTATTTAGAATTATTTTTCTTCCAATGAATACATTTTCCCATACTCAATTTCTGTACCCAAACTGGGTGTTCATGAGTTTACAGAGAACAAAAAACCCTGAACTTTAAAATTTCCATAGAACTGTGCTAAACCCTAAACTAAAAATAAAAGTAGCAAAAGAGGAATGGTAAAAGTGAATCCAAGAAAACATTCAAAAATGACTCAAAACTGAAAAAGAGACATCAGGAATCAACATTATTTCAAGGTAAGACATGTTCAAGTATTTCCTCTCAGTGAAGGCCAGAGTTTTTCTGAATAACATAAGTGATAGCGACATGATACTCATTCAAGGCATGTAGCAGCAAAAAACTTGTTCAAGGTCAATTAAAAAAAAACATAAAAAACAAAACAGAAGTTAAAAAAAACATGACGGTAGAGATTCACCTTCACTGCACCTCAACTCAACACACACAGGTAGATTTATTTTCCGCTTTCTGTCTCTGCAACAGCTAACCATTGACAGTTAAGAGAACCACTCCACCCACACCCACACACACCCACACCCACACACACCCACACCCACATAAAAGTCATGTGTTAGTCCACCATTGCGTGAGGTTCCAAAATGATGAGAATGTAGAAGCGCTCCTCGTTCTGAGGGTTAAAGCTTATTTTCAAGCTGATCTTGCAAAGAAAATCTGAAAATGTGTGAGGAAGCTGCGTTACAGAGTGAGGTCAAACTGAATCGAATTAAATTTCAAAGTCCGCCAGCTTTCCGACAAGTGCACTTGAAAGATTGTCGCCTATCAGCCCACAATTCTTCTGGCGCGCCTGCTATAGTACCTCGGCGCTAGTTAGAGCTACCGTGACGGCTTCGGGCCCCGCCTCAGGACCGCCACCGTCCCCTGGTGAGTAGAGGGCGCTGAACTGCGTCTGGCTCTCACGCACCGCCTTGTGGATGTGGGGGCCGGTCAGGCCCTGGAGGCACTGGAGCCGAACCAGCCCCGCCTGGCCGGCCGAGGCCACCCACGTGTGGCAGCTCATGTTGGGGTTGAAGCGGATCTGTGGAGGGAGTAGGCGGGAGAGAACCAGTTACTCCTCTGGAGAGTGACTGGGGTGAGAGATATGTGCTTAAGTATCGTATCGCAACCCAAGATATGGATTATTTAAAAAAAAAAAAAATTTCTCCAAGACTATTTTGTGAGTTGTAATACACAAATACACTCACTGAATATTTTATTAGGAACACCATACTAATACTGGGTAGGGCCTCCCTTTGCTCTTGCTGTGAATCACCCGTTCTATCGCATCCTAAAAGTGTTCTATTGTATTCAGATACGGTGACGGGGAAGGTCACTGAAGAACATTGAACTCATTGTCATGTTCATGAAACCAGTTTAAGATGAGTTTAAGATTTTTGCTTTGTGACATGGTGCATTATCATGCTGGGAGTAGCCATTAGAAGATGGTAACTTGTGGCCATGAAGGGAGGCACATGGTCAGCAACAACACTCAAATACGCTGTGACATTCAAGTTATGATTGATTGGTATTAACAGGCCCGAAGGGTGCCCAGAAAAAATTCCCCATATCATTACAGCTCAAAATACTCAATACTCAAAATACTCAAACCAGCCCGTCTGGCACCAACAATCATGACACGGTTGAAAACAATGAGATCCGATTATTTGCAAATCTGAGGGTGGATGTGAACATTAATATAAGTAGGTGTACAGGTGTTCCTAATAAAGTTCTCAGTGAGTATATATCTGTAGAGATCAAGACAAGGCTCTTTAAAGACAGCTTTAAAACTAGGCAAACGAGGGCAAAATCAGTGCATTTTTCTCTGTTGTACAGAGTACTAGTCATGAACAGTTTGCCTCTCTCTCTTTTCTTTACGAGTGACTCAGTAAAAACATTCGTTCAGTTTTCCGACTTTGTTTGATTCAGGGTGTAACGAGTCAGAAGAGTCGGTTCAGCTCTGAGAATGGAATTCTTACAAGAATCATTTAATTTTGTCAAAATTAAGGAAGAATGCAAAGTGTAAATCAGCCACATTCAATAACAGTTATGAGACTTGCAGCTCTCGGCTCTTTTCGTTCAAGAATGGAGTCTGGGTTCAGCATGAGCTGCGAATTAACGACTCATTGAAAAGATTAATTCTCAAATAACGTATTGTTCGGGAGTCTTCCATCATTACCAAGTACCCACTCTTCAGCACTTGCCGATGCAGAGCAACCAACAAAAACACTGACATTTACCACCATAACAGCTGATGATTTTGACAATTCTGGGTGCTTGCTATTGTCAATAATTTATTAATTCACTGGCTCAGTGCAACTACGTCACATTGTGCTGGTGCTGGGTGTAGAGATGTAGGTATTTTTTTATTTATTTTTTTTTTAATGGTAGTGTTGCTTACACTATATATATATATATCTATCTATCTATATCTATCTATCTATATCTATCTATCTATCTATCTATCTATATATATTTATATATATATAGCTATATATATATATATATCTATATATATATATCTATCTATCACTGGCATCTGTGTATCCCTAATGAAAATCGGAAGATTTATTTTAAAGCACGTTAGATAACATCCAGAGAAAACAAATTTTACAGAAAACATATTATTTGTCCATTATAAATCATAGCAACCCCAAACTAACAGTCTCAACACACTCAACACTCACTAGTTTGAAGTTGTATAATGGCCTGTGAATATTTTTTGTTACTGGGCCAGTATTTAAAACTAAGAAAATACTGAAGTTAATAAATACAGTATGTGCTTTAGTGCAAGTTCCAATAAAGTATTAAAGACAGAGATAATTACAGTCCAACTCTCTTGATTCCTTTTCCCAGGGGCCCCTGTGAACCCCCGATGCACTCCTATTAAATACCAAAGTCAAAAACCAAACGGCGGTCGCTTTCTTTTATTCTTTGAAAAGAATTATCTTGTGAAGGGGCTCCTCAATCACTCGGGCCCAGAGGGCCCTGTCTCCACTCAAGACCACATACAATTAAACCGGTCCCAAAATGGCCGCGTTCTATCTCCGCCCTCTCTCGGTCCCCATCCCTCTGCTTTGTGGAGACCCAGGATATTTTGCTCATTTTACACATCATTAAGCTCTGACTGTCTTTATAGCCGACCATCAAGTGCAGAAGCCCCGTCCCCCACCCCCACCCCCAACACCACCTCCATCTCAATTCTCTCAAGTCCTTTTTTCTGCTCTCTTCTTCATGGAGTCCAAATACACCTCTGGTATGCTCACATTTCCATGAACATAGTGATGTTAATCTACATTTGTTCTTTTGCCGCGATCAAAATGTGTATTTGAGTTTGGAATATCTTCATTCTTTATGCAAATTGAGTCACCAACGCTCTGTAAAGCTTGATGCATTTAAGCAGATAAACACAGTTTAGGCCATGTCTGTGTTCTGTGTTTGTGTGTGTGTGTGTGTGTGTGTGTGTGTGTGTGTGTGTGTGTGTGTGTTGTTCATACCTTGTGTAGTGCGGCCATGGGCAGGACATCCAAGTCTACGTTTGCCTTTAGCTCAGTGGCCTGCATGCGCTTCCATGGAGCACGCTTCTGGTAATTCTTAAAGGTCCGCTGGGGTGGGGTGGGGGGTGAGAATAGAAAAGAAAAAGAAAAGAATATTAAGGATGTGTTTCTCTTGGGAGACACTAGAGAGAGGGAACTCTGTATTTCACAGTCGATGAGGGCAAATAAAAAACAGCCAATAACTTATTTTGTAGTTAAACAGTGACCGGACCATAAAACTGAATCATGGCGACAGTGGGTTGTATGGCTTGAACGAAGGGCTAATGCAAGTGTCTACTAGGAATAATTTGTACGATGACATCAATTGGCACTAAATCGACCCAATACAAAGACAGTATGATGATAGAGAAGACATAACAATTTTGGAGCGCCATTAAGCAAAATTCAAAAATGAAACGGAGACTTTCCACCCGCTAGCGGAAGCAGCGTAATAATACCTGTCATGTCTCGCGAGGTACGATGCCAAACAAAGTTGGTCAAAAACATAGCTGTCTTTATGGTGTTGGCTGTGTTAAATTTGTTCGTGCCATTGAGTTCTGAGCTGCTCGCCAGAGTTTTATAGCAGCGGGAGAATAGCAAGTCCGCCCTCACGGACCGTTAAAAAGAAAACGCCGAGCTGAAAAGCACATACAGCGCTAGACTGGGGAGATTATTCTCAGGGGCGATGGCAGTATTTAGAAAATTCCTTCACATCACAGGGAGTCTTCCGATTCAGTGCATTAGCAGAAATATCTCTTAATGGAGCTTTAAAGGGAGAGCCTGCAAAGATGGGGGGGGGGGGGGGATTAACACCGTAAGATTCAAGATTCAAGAGGTTTTTGACATGGCACCTTACACTTACAGAGGTTGATCGCTACACTTGTTGGCCTGTTATTGAACAACTCCACTTGACCAACAGCACAGGGAACATGGAGCCGTGCTTATGTAGAGCGCATGTGTGTGTGTGTGCGAAAGAGAATGATTTCACCATCTTTGTAGGTCTGCTGGGTCAGTGAAGCAGAAGGCAAAGGAACAGATGGAGGCTGGAGATGGCGGAGTGAGGGGGGTTCCCCACGGAAGACATAGTGACAAGGTGCTGTTTAACTTAACGGTGGCTACGGAACTTGGTTGAACCTTCAGACTGATTCGGATTATCCTTCGCTAGTGCTCGAGCGATGCAGCATCGCAATATTTTGGCCACGCCTCAGTGGCAGAAACACATGACTATGAAAACATACATACGGGCATCAGACGGGTTCATCCCCACCACTCACCATGTCATTGTCATGAAAGTGCAAGTAGTATTTCTTCACCGCGTCTCGGTATGTCTGGGGCTGGGGGGGCACGCTGTCAGTGGCCGGACTTTCCTTCTGACCGGCCGTAAGGCAGCTCTCGTCCCCGCCCCCTGCCACCCCTTTCTTTCCTCCCCCCTCCCGCGCTTCCTCTATTTCTTGGGTTTCTTCGTCTTCTCCGTCCTGTCGGGCAGCATCTGAGCTGTAAGGCACCATGTCCGTGAAGTACATTGGCTGGGAAAAAATACATACTTATATTTATATTATGACATTAATATAATAATTACAACAATAATTTAATATTATATATAATAAATTATACGTATTCCTTACACACAGTCACTTAAATATGCCCTCAAAAGTAAAAGAAAAACTTTTAAACTCACTCACTCATCTATCCATCTATCTATCTATTTAAATATTTTATATTTCAACTTATTTGGCCATTAACTCTGTGATTGCAGTATAAAAAAGAAAACTGTGTTACTCTTTTGGAAACCGGGTTTTAAACCGCGACAGACACAGACCAGACATCTAGCCACAGGTAGATCTGTCAAGGTATCCACTGTAGGACGTGCTGGCTTGCCACTAGCGCATCAGCGAGAATGTGACGAAAGGAAAAGATAAGGGACGAGAAGAAAAGGAGAGCGGTGGGGGCCGTGGTAAAACTCACAAAGCGCCTCTCGATGGTCCGGCGGATGTGGTGGTGGTTGTTGGTTATATCCGGGAGGAGAGCGACTATCACCTCGCCCAGACTGTCGGAGGTCACCAGGCTGTTCAGCCAGTCGCTGAATGATATCGACTGCAGGGGAATCAGTTTGATGTGAATGTTAACCAAAGGGTCACGTGTTGGGTATTTCAAAGACCTAAATGGCAGAAATAAATATTAAATAATAACATTTTTTATTTATTTATTTTTTAATATCATATTATTCTATTGCATTTTATTATAATTATAAAATATTAAATATTTAATAATATTAATATCAATTCATAAATATAACCGGGAGGGAAGTCAGGGCAGGAACGGACCACTTCTATTTTTTAACTACAAGTTGTCCATATCTAAAGTTATGTCGTAAGCCAGTAAGTTCAAGTTCAAGTATCAGTATTTACATTTTATATTAAGATGAGCTGAAACTTTGTGAAACCATGGTGGGCCGACGAAGTGACACTCACCCACACAGTGCCGACCCTGGGGGTAATGAAGATGGAGCGGCTATTGTGGTAGCCCGAGTCATGGAAATGGACCCCGTGTAGGCCGCGCCTGGACAGAGAAGGGATGGATCCGATTCAATTCAAATCAAAATGGCTTCGTTGACGTCACTGAACGTCACAAGGACAATATTGCGAGAACGTCGGGAAGCTTGAGCAAACGGACAAACGGAAGAATATTTACGGTACGTAGGCGCTCTCCTGTGCCAGGAGCATGCCGGGGGCCCTCAGGGGCCAGTAGACCTCAGTGGACAGGTTGCGCTTGTGGACGGTGATCGGCTCGTAGATCCTCTTCAGGTCCCACGTCTTCACCATGCGGTCGTCGCCACCTGTCACCAAGAGGTATCTGGGGGGGGGGGGGGGGGGGGGAGAAAGAGCGAGACAGAGGGGAAGACAGAGAGAGAGAGAGAAGGGAAGAGAAAGGTGAGAAAAAAATACGATTAAGAGACGGATTGAGCCTTAAGTCACGCATACAATGACCTTTGAAAAAGCCTTGGATTTTTTTGATTTTTGGGCACCCTGCCAACAGTGTGAGAGGTAGAGCTGAAGCGGAGATGAGGGTGTCAGCTCTTCGCTCCACTGGACTCCTTCTCCGACTGTTGCTCGGAGACAGACCTTGGTCCAACGGTTAATTGGTTAACAGTTGATTAGTTTGCCCCAGATTTTGAGCTGTCGGCTGGGCTGCCCTATGCGGTGCTGGGAGGTCTAGCATCTGGAGGCGAGAGACAGCTGCTGCCCCCTTCCCCCCCACCACACTCCCACTTTTTGCCAGTATGCACGGAAAGAGGGTTGATAGAGAGAGACTGAAAAACAAACAACTGTGAAACCTAACTTCCCTGAATGAGCTTTGGACAAAGGCACCAACTCCTAACTCCCAACACTTTAAGAGGAAGAAAAAAAGTCTATCACTTTCACACACACACACACACACACACACACACACACACACACACACACACACACACACACACACACACACACACTGGAATATAATATGTCATATTATACCTGAATACTCAGTTTGAATGCCAAGGGTTCAGGGGGGTGTGGCCTGCCAGACGCTGCAGTCTGCATTGTACATCAATGCTGTTATGTGCGTTTCAGACTAAATCGGGAGGTAATCTTGCTTTGTAAGTTAAATAAATTACATTTGATTGTGATTCAATTGTTTTCCATTCGTCAAACCACAACACAAGCGAGAGAGCGAGCGAGAGGGAGAAAATCGGCAACATTCATCATACTGGCATCGGCTTTGGTATCGGAATTGGGAGCTGGTCACCGCTGTTGGACCTCCCTTCACTTCTAATAAAGGCGGGCAGGTCACGGGCGCACCTGGAGACGGGGCTGAAACACAGCGTCCGGACGGCGTTGTCGTGGGCCAGGAAGCAGCGGTACGGCAGCAGGGTCAGGCTGTGGTCCGGCTCGCGAAGACGCAGCAGCGATGACTTGCTGGACAAGTCCCACAGCCCTATGATTCCTGCAGGGAGAGACGGGGCTGGTGATGCAAGCCTCGTGAATAATTTGTACATAGAGAACAGATCTTACAAATGACGAAAGAGCTGGCGAGCTGGCGAATGAGTAGTCTTGACAGATACTAAATGATTCTCCTGAGAATTACATTCACAACTCAAGTGCCGAACCGACTCTTCTGACTCTCTTTCATCGTTCTGGGAGTCCTCCCTCGTTCACCACGCGTTACAGCGACGGAAAAAAAAATTGGGGAAATTTAACCACTCTTTTTTCCCCCCGAGTGACTCAAAATCGTTTGAGTATTTTGAGGCCAACTTTACGGCATAAAACTTAGCTGAAGAAAACTAACACAGGACAGGAGCTCCAGGATTTTGCAGCAATTTTGTTGTGATTATTATGGGACAAAATTATTCAATTTGCAATCAATTTGCTCAGTGATTAAATGTGCTGATTATATTGCGGAAAATTGCTGCGGTAACTGCAAGTCGACAAAAGTCAAATTTTCTAAGTAATGTAATTTAGTAATACTAAATTTGTTGTGAAGTATTGACTAAAAATGACTCTCATGAAACGATATCAATCAATCAACGATTCCATTCCTACCGTCGTAGAAGCCAATGGCCAATATGTTGTGTGGCTTATTGGGCAGCCAGTCCAGACACAGCACCTGTCCGCTCTTTTCGTGGTGCGGGGCTTTGAAGGCACCCAGCTTCAACGTTAGTGCGCCTTGAGCCTGGAGAGAAAGACCACAATGACAAAAGCTTTCAATTATGTCTTTTGATTTTTGGTTGTGCCGAACCGCAATATTTAAATACACTTTGAACCTGTAATCTGCAAAACAATACTAAAAAGCAATATTAACTTTGGTTTTGTTGTGTTTTGACAGGAAAGGACTCGGTAAGGATTCGATTCTGTTTACGATGCAAGCAGAACATTTTTTATTCCCTGAGCGAATCTATAATGGAGTAAATATTTACAGCGGAACCACCCCTATTGAGGTTTCGTTTACCCGCAGGATAACAACAGCATGGTCACAGGGGAGGTCAAAAACACAACTACACATGTTAATTGTCCAAAACCAAAACAAACACACACAATTAAAAGCTTTGTCGACTTTGAAAACATAATGTGACAAAAAGAAAACAAAGAAAGTCCACCCTGGAAACACTCTGGGGTTACAATTAAGAGTTCTCTTGTTTGATCCGTCTCCCCTTGTGCACCAATCACAACAAATCAATAATTCATATACATGTCCATCACCAGTTCTCCCGCTACATATCTCCATCGTTACTCCCCGATTGTTTTGTGGTGAGCGTTCCCAGGGCGGGCGTTGAGGCCTTGGTTTGAGAATAGAGGAGGCCTGAGTGAGGGCCTGGTTAGAAAACATCTTCGTGTTGAGCTTTACCGAGCATAGCTTTATTGTTCATGTAGAGAATATTTAAAATTGATTCATTATGGCTCATTTATGTGAAGAGACTTGGTGATTTGACACGACCTGTCCTGCCAAAATAATGGTGACAAAAATAAAGACCCCCACCAAACAAACTCAGAGGAGCTTGTTTGGCGGGGGTCTTTATTTTGGCAGGAAAAGTTGGCCGTTTGTTTCAAAGCTTTGTCGTATTATTTACCATAAGGAGAAGTTTTCAACTGGGAAACACAGCGCCATGGGGATTACGTCATCCGTCTTCGATTGCTTATTGGTGACGGCGCCACCATGTCGAGGTTAGTCCACGGAGCTGCCTCAAATATGCTAAGGAAAGCCAGTGATGAAGCTCAGACCAGCTCTGTTCTTGTAGACCAGAGCACTAACACCCAAACTGTTGAACCGCGAACAACTCCACACAACACAGACACAACGGTAAATATGCCACATTCGATGCTAAGTTCTGAATTTGCTTGGATATTCGACGGTTTGCTTTGACATAACACACTTGGGCTGCTTCTTTAAACCAACTGTTTCACCAAAAAACCCTCTTAAACTGGTAATTCTTGTATTTTATGGATTCATGCTAAGTTTTAATTCTTAATTCTAGTTCTTAATGTCTGACTGATCCGCAGGCGAACCTCACAGATGGCCACCCGGAAGAGATCCTGTTCGGTGCCTTGGGCATGGGTCTGAGCTGCAACTTCATCTACGTCAATGGGGCCCTGTTGCTGGCGCTGGCGAGCAAGCCCACCCTCCGTGAGACCCCGCGCTATGTCCTGGTCGGCAACCTCCTGCTGGCCGACACCGTCCAGCTAGCGACCAGCCAGCTGCTCTACATTCTCAACTTCTTTGCGGTGCAGCTCAACTACTTTGGCTGCAGCTTCCTCATCTCAGTCCTCATCCTGACGTCGGCCACCGCCCCGCTCACCCTGGGCGCCATGTCCCTGGAGCGCTACGTGGCTGTGTGCTTCCCGCTGAGGCACGCCAGTGTGGTCACGGCGGGGACAGCCGGTGTCGCGGCAGTGGCCACGTGGGCTCTGAGCTCCCTCAACGTCGTGATCCGTGTGGCCCTCGTGATGACCAGCTTGAGGGGCCGTCTCAGGCCGTCTGATCCGCTGAAGTCCTCCTGCACTAAGGAGGCCATGTTCCTGGCGCCGATGAGCTACCACTTAGACAAAGCCGTCACCTGCCTCATGTTCTTGTCGGTGGGCATGGCAATCATTTGGTCGTATATCGGCGTGGTGCTGGCAGCGAGGTTGGCTTCAACCGACAAGGCCTCGGCAAGGAAGGCGAGGAAAACCGTGGGGCTCCACCTCTTCCATGTGGTCCTGATTCTGGCCTCCACCCTGTACTCCACCATCATCACCGCCATTATGGGGAGCGTGGTGGGGATGATGTATGATCCGGTGGCACGGATGCATCTTTATAACATTCTCTTCCTTGTTGTCAGTGTCCTTCCCAGGTGTCTGAGCGCTTACATTTACGGTCTCAGGGACCAAGTGATCCGACCGATCCTCCTCTACTACCTCTGCTGTTGCCGGACACGTTTGCCTTGTGCAACAAAGGCAGTTGGCAAGTGTAGCCTCAAGTAATTGTAAAATATGTGCTTTTGTGTTATTTTTGACTCCAATGAAAAAGACCATATAAGTGAAGAATGCGATGTTAGTGATAGTCATAGCATAGATAAATGATAGTGTAAGGTGAATGTAAAAGAACTTAGTCTACAACATGTCTAGTATGTGGTTCATAATACTAGGATTACTAGCTATACCTAGATGATGTTCTGTACTGTATTTTTTACAAGAGCTTTTGAATAAACCAAAAGAGAAACAGCTTTCTGGTCAACAGAGACAAAATATTGGACACAGGACATGTTATTTGTTGCACAATCATTCCTAGACCATGACTACTACACACATGTACCAAAGAGTGATTTTTAAAAGTCATCAACCTACAGTGGGTTTCACTGTAGGTCGATGACTTTAAAATAAGGATGCAACTCGAGTATGAATACCAAGCACTCACTCTTTGGTACATGTTGATACAGTTACATATACATTTTCAGTCAGTGAGAACGTTTATTTTTAAGACACCTAGTATTTATCATTATTATCACCAGTAATTAATTTATTTACTGCTGTGTTTAAATTACAATGGATATAATGTAAAATGTCACCACAGTTCTAAAAAAATAAAAATAAAATAAAGTACAGGTAGGTATGCACCCCGACTGTTCAAGTTCATGGTTGGAAGGTTTCGAAAAGTGCTGAGTTTAAAGGATTTGGAATTTCAATCAATAAATAGCAAATTCAGCAAGCCTGTCCCCCCTCCCTAGTTTCTGTTGAATGATTGCGTATCTTGTTTGTAACAAATAGATACGCAAGACTTCTCACATTCACACAAACAACACGAGGAAATGGTTTACTATGAGCTTACCTGAAACACGGGCGGATCTTGGCCATCTTCTCCTGTTGGGAGAAAACAAAGCAAAATCGTTAACTTATTAATATCACTTTCACCAGCAGGGACGCAGCACTACCACAAGAAAAAACACTGAGACACACATCAACCAACAAGCTAAAAGTACACACATTCATTGATGTGAGGGTGATTGATGTGAGGGTAACGTGGATTGGACCACGGCACATGCCGTGGAGAGAAGGCGGAATTTATGTGGTTGAAACAAAAACAGTAGAAGGGGCGAGTGGGTTTAATGACAGAGTGGATTATGAAGGGCAGGTACGACGACGAGCACATAAATAAACTGTCAGTAAGGATTGAAGAGCTATGCATATTATTATTATGATGATTATACCAGCGTATTTCAACATACCACGTGCTTCTAGCACTATCATTACATAGAATTACTATGCACTATCTACTTATGCCACATGATTTTCTCTTACTGTAGCATATTTTGCACACTTGCCCATATTAGGCGGACAAGTTGACAGTCAGCTGCTCAAGTAGATGTGTACAGACATATATTTCACTTGAACATTCATTTTGTATCATTCTTTTTTTTTTTTTTTTATCTATTTTTTGACAAACAGACGCAGACAGGTCGATGTGGCAGGAAACCAAGCAAGATTGGAGAAGAGAAAACAAGGTAGGGGACAAACCAATAAAACAGGGAGACAGATATGAAAAGGAAGCAGGAGAAGGAAACATGAGCTCACAACATGCCTGTAAGCCCCCACCCCGTGCCCCGCACCAACGAGTCAGGGGTGACTGAGTGGGAGCGGCGGCAGCATGGGGAGGGGGAGGGGGTGGGGGATGGGGGTGTCATCCGCCCAACCCTAAATCCATGGCTTCCGACGCCCAATAGCCACCATGGCGATGCACCTTCTTTCTTTTTGTCACTTTCAATTATAGATTCTTGTCGAACAGAAAACAGCACCGTAAATTATCTTTGCGTTCACAATCATACCCCTGCCCCAAAAAAGGAAAGAAAAAAACCCTGTAACTTAATTCCATCTTTTATCTCACGTAGCACTGGCCACTGAGGCAGACGACTAAATAATGTGAATCTTATTTAAACCCATGGTAAAGGATAGACACTCACGTAAAGGATAGATTCACTATTTTTCAACCTACTACTACTACTCACTAAAACAAAAAAAAAACAAAAAAAACAAAAAAACACCAACTCTGCTTTTTGAAAAGGGGACACTCACATTATAGTCATGCGTGACTTGGTTTATTTTTTGAACATGTTTTGAATAACAAGAATACCACATTTTATTTCAAATGTGTTTTTGGAATTGACGCAGTACAGTCAAAGCGTACCGTCGCCCGCATATGGAAATAGCCAAAAGAGCTGATTTGCAGAAGTGCCTATAAAACAATATTCTTCACAGTATCACTGGTCTCCGGGTTAAAAGCTGGACCTCTCCCTCTCACAGAAACCTCTGCGTATGTCTGCGTGTGCATCAAGGCCTCGATATCTTCAAATGTGAGTGCACCGAAACCTTTCAACATTCGTTCCCAGAGCAATGCGTGATTGGGGGAGAGGGTGTTCTGGTACAGAGCCCACTGCAAGGCTGGAGCCAATGATCCATGTCCGTGAAATGAAATGAACACTGCAGATGGGAACGAGATGTAAAAAAAAATAAAATAAAAAATAAATAAATCTTATCAGGGTTTCCATTCTCAAGAAGTGTTGGAATGGATTGTGAATCCCAACCGCAAATAATAGTTGCCTATTTATTTCAATACAGTGGCTTTATGCTGTGAGGTGGAAACAGATGGGAGGGTTGGGAGCGGAACGCAGAAAATGAACCATGATGTTGCCTCAAAGTGGAGGGCAAAACAGGGAACTGTGAAATTGCTACACAGTCGTATGAAAGAGGCTCGGTGCAAATTCATTTGTTCTGGCTAAAGAAATAAAAAGCACCAATCTAATTCTCTCTCTCTCTCTCTCTCTCTCTCTCTCTCTCTCTCTCTCTCTCTCTCTCTGTGTGTTTTTATTCTATATCTTCAAAGAAGAACTTGTTATTTGGTTATTAGTTCATGGGGTGGTTTGACAGGTTTTGGGGTGAGGTCCGAAACAGAATGTAAATGGAGAATGTCCAGATCGGACTGACTGTTTAGAGAACTTACAATCAGTGGAATGACTAGCATTGCTCAACAACATTTCCGAGCCCCCGCCATGATATCATTTTTTTTTATTCAACAAGCAAAAAAATGAAATAAAAAAACCCTGTAGACAACAATCCCCAATAGTAATTGATCGACTTTGAGGTTTGAGCAAAAAGCAGGCGATCAAAACAGCACAGTCACGGTAGCCCAAAGAAGCAAGAACTCCTCCATCGGACACATCCCAGAAATTAGTATCAGGCGGAAGGGGGGGGTAAGGGAGGGTAAAGATGGAGAGGAAATAAGGAGAGAAAGGGTGAATGGAGAAACAGTCAATGAAGGAAGCATCTCAACAATGAATCAGATCTCCTATAACAGCAGCGCTTTTCTCCTTGATAAGCGCTATACTGTAGCACAAATAGGGCAAGTATTAACAAGGTTCAAGATTCAGGAGGTTAATTTAAAGGCTGGCAGCACTAAGAGAGTGGCTTTGTATTGGATAAAACATTTTATTAGGCTCAAGAGATATCATCCAAATATTATCGACAACACATATTCCAAAGAATATCAGGAAATGTATTTCACCAGCTCCTAACTCCACTGACATTTTGAGTGAGAGAAAGTGAGAGACTTTTGTCTTCCTCTTAAAGTGCACGCACACACGCAGGAGCGCACACATGCATACACAGACACAAACACATCCAAATGATGGATGTCTCAGATAAGCATGCCATAAATCTCATTCATACAGTCTTTCATCACTGCAGCCCCTGGGGCCAGAATGTAAATACACTTGGACAACAGGCCACCAGCCACACCATCCACAACGCTAGTGATGTGCTGTATATTGTCTAGTGTGTGCGTGCGTGTGTGTGTGTGTGAGTGTGTGTGTGTGCGTGTGTGCATATGTAGTTAACTCCTTTAAGAATTTCTTTTTTTCTTTAACCGCAGTATTCAGTATGCTGTTCCCATACACACGGCACACGTTCACACCTAGCCACACGTGCTCAGTGAGGACCCTGAAGCGTAGGCCAGTGATGATTCATCATAACACTGTTTGAATGAATGCCTCATAATAATAAACACATTCGGGCAATCATGGACGCGTGCTGCGAGAGCGGATAATGCCTTCACGGGCAACTTGAGCAGTGAGTGGGTGTGATGCGTGGAAGGATGTGCATGTTGATAGGAAGGTCGTCATTCAATGAGGGCTAAGCAGCTTGTCTGGAGGTGTAGCTCATTTGCACAAGCAGCGGTATCATAATGCAGGGGATACTAGAATGGGATTTGTGGCCCCTAGGGGTCCCCAAAGCCCTTGCAATGAGTCCAAAGCAATATTTTCAAGATACGGTACACAGTACTGTGCAAAGGTCTTTTCACAGTAGATGTTTCACAAAAACATTTATTTTATATCCTCTGCATTAGTGTGTCAATATGTCTCTAGCACGACAACGACCCAAAACATACAGCCAGAGTCATAAAGAACTATGTTCAGCAAAAAGAAGAACAAGGAGTCCTGCAACAGATGGTATGGCCCCGACAGAGCCCTGATCGCAACATCATCGAGTCAGTCTGAGATTCCTTGATGAGACAGAAGCAGTTGAGACCTGAGCCTAAGTTCTCCAAGATGCTTGGGACAACCTTACTGCCGAGAACCTTAAAAAACTGAAAATTTACCTCGGAGAATTGGTGCTATTTTAAAGGTGGTCACACCAAATAATGATTTGATTATGTTTTTGTTTTTTTATGTTAACCACACATTGTATGTCGTTAATTGATAAATAAAAACTATTCATGGCATTATTTTTGAAAGCATCCTCACTTTACAGCATTTTTTCACAAGTGCCTAAAACATTTGCACAGTACTGTATAATTTTACTAAATATCTACTCAACCACACTAATCCTGGCATTTTTTTGTGGTGAGAGTTGTACTTTTTGGCAGTAAGGTTTAAGTGAAATGTTAAATCACATGGGAGTTAACAAGACACCTTGCTATGAAAGAGTTTGGGAACCTCTGTCATGGTGCAAAAACTGCTTGACGTGATTAAAATGAATCAACGCTGCCCCCTGCTGAGTAAATCTAGCCAGCACAAATCTGTGGGCTTTGAGAACACAGCGGAAGGTCATTTTGTCTGAACAGGAAGGACTGTTATAGGCCCTGAAGGTTGTTCAGGGCCTATATTCATCAGGTCTCATTCTTTAATCTGTATGTCCTAGTATAACAATAATAATAATAATAATAATAATAATAATAATAATAATAATAATAATAATAATAATAATAATAATAAATACAGCTGCAGACAGCAATACACAGGGTCCAGTTTGGTCCAGATGGGTATTACAGGTTTTGGAGGTTCCGAGGTTCCACAATCTGCGCTCTGTGATTATATGCAGGGACGTTTGGAACGGACCGAAGGATTTTCTCCTACCGCAGATTCTTTCTTTAAATCGCTCTCCTTTTGCGGGAATGGGGGCCACGCCGGCCCCTGGAGTGCAAGTTTGAGTTCAAATTGGCATTTTAGGAAGACCCGCCGTGTCAGCTCCCTCATCCCCGCTGCGCGTTGCCCGCTGCGGCCGGGGAGAGAGGAAGCACCGGCCCCCCTGCTGTACGATTGGCTGTTTGTGTCACATGGTTGTTTCTCTCATGTAATTTTTAGTGGTAACTTCTTTCCTGGGATTACATTTTCCATAAGTTACGTGAGCGAGTCACGTTTCCATGAAGTACGAAAAACGTTGTGGTATTTCTTTGAGTAATTACCATATCACAGCTTCTACGACGCCGTGCTGGATCTTGAACGCATCACTCACTTGCACAGTTGAGGGACTCAACATGGTCACGAGTTTTTGTGGACTCATGTTTTTTCGTATTTTTTCATGAATCCGGCAAAGTAATGAGTCTACATTGCATACTGTACCAATGTACACTCCAAACCAGAACATTTATGGTACATGGTATGATGACGTAAAAAGCTTCTTAATGTAAATTTAAAGCTTCTTAATGTAAATTTCATCTCGTTCCATTTGTTTTCGCACGTTGGCCCGTCGGTGAAGCACAACCACCTGGATACTTGTGGTCAAATTTGGTTGGTTTTTCACTATTTTCTCTTCCATATGTGGATCGATTTGGATGAAACTTAAACCACGAGATGCTTGTGACATACGGGTTGAAAAGACACCTCAACCGTGTTCGTAAATTCGGTCATTGTTGTGTTTCAGATACTTTTAGCCCTGTTGGAGATACTTTGGTGTTCGATGACTTAAGAGAGCGTCTGTGATTTGTGCCAAATTTGGTCGGTTTTTCACTAATTTCTGATCTGTATGTGGATCTATTTCGATGAAAGTTGAACCACGAGACGCTTGTGACATACCGGTTCAAACGACATGTGAACCATGTTCGTAACTTCTTTTGTGTGTGTGTGGTCAGAGATCTGTTTTTTTAACAATACAGTACTATGTGATGAAACACCATCTTAGTTAAGTCCTGTATTCCTTTTAAATGGACTATTCCCACACGTACCTTAAAAAGAAAATCAACGTAAATGATGTACTGTATGTGGTTTTTTTTAAATTATATATAACCAATACTTTTAACACATTTATTTTAATTTTCAGATTACCCCTGCAGTACCCCATTTGAAAAACACTGGTTTAAATGAAACTTGTCCCCCATTTTTCCGTATTTTGATTATTTCCACAAATACACCAACCCCAGAGTCATTTTCTTATATATGAACTGAAAAAATGATCTTAGAGGGGGTTCACCACTCTGTGCATATGTCATACACAGAGTAGTGAACCCCCTCCAAGTCCACTTCTCAGCTGAGTTCACCCTTAACTGACACCAGGAGAAAAAAAAACAAAATGAACACAAACCATGTACTATATGTTATTGTATTGTGTGTACATTATATATAACCAATATTTTTAATACATTTATTTGAATTTTCTGATTACCCCTGCAGTACTCCTGCAGTACCCCTAGGGGAGTACTCCCATTTCATATTTTATAGATTTTTTTTAATTTTATATACCCTTATCAGTCCCACAAAGGGGAAATTCAAAATTTCTCCGCATTGACCCATCCTCGTATCTGACGTATCAGAGACCATTTCAAAGATTCTGCACATACATTGCACATAAAACACAGTCAAATCCGCCCGAGGATTAATAACGTGTTACCTTGTCTCTTAAAAACAGTAACGAATAATGGTGTAAAAACTAAATGACGTAGCACTTTATATTAAACAGATCTAATGCTTCAGTATAACCAGATGTTGCACTGTAACTGGACAGACGCCATCTTATTCCAGAGCTTGTTTTGTAACACTTTACTAGTCTCCTGAGAGACGGTCAAAAATTGCCATTGCCGACTATATTTCAAGTCGTCAAGGCGGGGTATTGGGTAAAGTTTTCAACTAGCAATAATCGCGCCTCGGATAAACCTCATAGGCTACAATACTGCCACTGCGCAAAGCTGATGAGCTGCACCTCCTTGAGACAACCTGTCTCTGAACAACACACCCTTGTATCATGGTATATTATTATTATTATTTTTTTTTTTTACGAACTGGTTAAACCGTCTCCAGATAATTGAGCAGATGAGCCCATCTTTAACTTTTCTAACCATTGTTAAGAAAAGACGTAAGTTTAGCAGAAAAAGAAAATAAAACCCAGTTGCATTGTGGGATAACCAGAAAGACTCATTCACCATCCTCTGGATACTTGCTGTCGATTCTAAAATGATTTCAATAATTAAAACGGGTGTATTTCATTGATTTTGATATATTAATATTAATACAGCAACTTACATTTATGAAACTATAATATGGGGGGGAACGATTAAGATTCAAATACTTGTTGTGGCCGTACCTCATCTTCAGTTTATAAACTTTATATTATATATATATAATAATGTATTATAATATTTTTTGTTTAATACATCTGTGCATTTTTAATCGTTTACGTTTTCAGACAAATAAAACAGAATACATAAATAATAAATCAGTATAGAGCAAAGAAAAAAATATATATATGATCTTTTTTTTATTACATTTTGATTGATTCATTTAATTATGTATTGAATTGCATGTATTTATTTATTGTTTATTTTATTATCTCATTTATTATTATTATTAGTCAATTCACTAATGCTAAGTGTAAAAAAAACTAAAGTTAGTTCATGTTGCAGTTTGAATATATTTATATAATGTTTAATAAAAATGGTGCACATACAGAACATAACTTATGTTAATTTTCCGTTCCCCTCCCAATACCTGTGAAGGGGGCAATCAGCTAAAAAAACGATCCTCGAGTGGGTTTCACTACTAAAAAGAGTTTCAGAAACATTGTATTAGTGCATCCAGTGGACGTACTTAGTAACCGGTATTTATAAAACGTTATATGCAGACCACACAAAACACTGAGCAAATATTGAAGTAAAGCATAGTAGTCCACCAGCATTTAACTCCAATTTAAGAACAGAATTAAATGGAGTTTCTTTAACAGTTTGTCAGTCTCCTGAGAGACAATTAAAAATTGCCGTTGCCGACTATATTTCAAGTCGTCAAGGCGGGGTATTGGGTAAAGTTTTCAACTAGCAATAATCGCGCCTCGGACAAACCTCATAAGCTGCGCTACTACCACTGCGCAGTAGATACCAAAGATACCTGCTGTTGTTCCTGGAGACAACCTGTCTCTGAACAACACAATCTTGTCTCATGGGTCATAATGTCTTACTAGACATAGGGAGGAAGGGACTTCTCTGGGAAGCAGAAAAGTTAAATGATCAGAAAGTTGTTGCTGATACAATACAGTACTATGTGATAAAACATCATCTTAATCAAGTCCTGTATTATTTTTAAATGGACTATTCCCACACGTGCCCCTTAAATCCGCCACTATACTGCATCGGCTGCACTGTTGAGGTGATGGAACTCAACCAACCAGTCTCTGCACAGGGGGAAAACAGGCGAGAGTTAAAACCTCGTCTCCTTCTCACGGTTACTCCCTGGTCTCCATCAGCCGCCTCCTCTGTACTAACTTCAACATTAAAGCAGCGGCTCCAACTTCACTGACTCCCATTCGGTTCATTGTTCTGTTAGTAGTAATAGTTTTAGCCTGAATAATTCTGCAAATTATAAAATTTTCAAATAAACTGATCATAATAATAATAATAATAGCTAATACAGCTGCAGGCAGCAATACACAGGGTCCAGGTTAGTCGGTATGACGGTGACATCTGTGACGTAATGATGTTCAAGGCCTATTTGCAATGTTGTAGATATTATTAAGGTTAAGTTCAAGGTGACACTACCAAATAAACTGTCTCATATGGAATACACACTTATGTAATAATGGCAACAAATCTGACATGGTCGGTCATTCTCCATCTCTCTAGGGCACCCTTGGGGTGTGTTAACATGTTCCTTTCACAGTGTAATCTATTATGGTTATTATTATAACTTAACTACAATTCAGGAAGACCTATAAGCAAATTAATTGTCTGTTATGGAATACACCCTTATGTTATAATGACACATCTGGTTTTGACTATGAAATATGAAGTTTGTAGTATACCATTAATTTGGAATTTGGCTCAATACAGTATCTAAGGACTAATACAAATGAATGCTAGGAAATGCAGGTAAATATAGACATAGGTATCTGTAGAATTATTTAAAAATTCTGTAAATTCTGAAAGCTAACTCACCGTGGTGCGTGTATGCAGCTGCCCTCACAGTAACTGGCGTCACATTCATCCAAACTGTGATTACGCGTTGTGGGCAATGGTGCTGTGGTGGTCCAGCATGATCTCCTCTCTGCTCGGGCAGTTTATAAACTGCTTGCATTTCGGACATGTCTGTGTGTTCATCCAAACTTTAAATACGTGTTGTTGACGTTTTTAAAAACCCTGTCACACTGCAATGTTATGATTAGAAGATCTTGATGGTTGTAGGTGGGATTCGCACGACTAAATTTAACATTGGTAAAATTATATAAACAAAAACACACTTAAACAAAAGGAGAGCGTCAAGCCATTGCCTCTGTGCACGCAGCCATCTTGATCAAGTCCAGCAATAATGAATGACGCAATCAGTAGCAGTCCAATCAGTAGTCTGCAGTGCTATCAAGTGACCGTTTTGCAGATGAGAAAAATGCAGTTATTTTTTACTCTGGGCTGGACCCCTAATAATAATTATAATAATAAACTTGTATTTCTATTTTTATTATTATAATTATTAAAGCTGCCCGAAGTTGATATCCTATAACAGCAGGCTGCTGGGAACTCCTAATGGGTTAGTACTGCTCTCAACCTCATTTAAATCCTGGTGGGGATGAGAGTAGTTTCCTAGTTTAAGACAGTTGATAAAATGCTTTTCCGCCTACAGTATATCTAATAGTAGGACCAAATTTGTGTCACTCTGACAAATTGTTGGGCAGTTAGGACCGATTTCCTACTTTGAGAGGCTTGATAAATACGGACGATCCCTAACCATAAAAATCAATACAGTGCATTTGACGACTTCCTCTTTACATAAGAGAGCTAGAGCTATTATTATTATCAATACACCAAACTTTGCCAGAAACAGACATCTGAACAATCCACAATAATGCTGTCAAATAGTAACTTTAACTGTAAGCACCATTTGTATGGTTTTCACTAAAATGTGGATAAAAGTGACAAAAGTTTTGTATGTATTGGCAATGGAAGACATTTTATTTTTACAAATGCTTATCTACTCATTTGGTGGTTTGTTTTTCATGGCCTTTGAGGGGTGCATCGGGATGTTTCTTTTCCAGTCTTACCCGAGTTAGGGAGTTTCATGCTTGTGCGCAGGGCTTCGGGGTGGGGCAGGCTGTAAATAGTGACCACGCCGGTGGAGGTAGCCGCCGCCAGGAGACCCAGCCGAGGCAAGAAGGGAGCCTGGTGTTATGCGCGTCATTGCAATGGAATAGTACAATGTGTTACAATGACGTACTGTTTGCATTTCCGCTGTATTGAGGCAAGTGATCATTACTAGGTGAACGCTAGAGTACATCAAGGTATAATTGAAAATGGATTGTGGTTCGCCAGAGAAGTGCACACTTACCTTTCTGCTACAGGTCGGCAGCTCCCAGGCCCCAGCGGGGCACCACTTGAGTTGCCAAACAAAGCCTTTGTCCTGACCGAGACAGTACGCCAGCGAGGGGCATGACTCAGGTCTACAGGGTGAGAGGAAATATTAGGAGTGAGTATGTGTGTGTGTGTGTGTGTGTGTGTGTGTGTGTGTGTGTGTGTGTGTGTGTGTGTGTGTGTGTGCGGGAGGGAGGGGTATTTCCATGGCCAAATTCCAAAATTCCCTTCCCCACCAAATAAGTACTCATTGTTATTTTTTTGTAGTCAATGTCAATTACAAAATAAGTTAGCTGTTGAACAAAGAATCTACCTCAAGTTCACCACACTGAATAGGGGAATGGTGAGGAAGACAATAAAATCAAAAATTTGACTTTCAAATTGACCATAAACCAGTCGCCATATTAAAAAAAAAATATCCATCACAACCCAGCCGTCTCTTGAAGGGGACCTATTATGAAAAACTCACTTTTTCAGTCCTTGTGCACATACATTTGGGTCTCTGATGGGCCTACTAATACACAAACTGTGAAATAAGACAACCCAGTCAGTTCTTCTGCCTCGGTCAGAAAACGTGTGATCCAACAAGCCGTTCAGATTTGTCTCCCAAGCCTATATCACGTTGGCTCTCCTTAGAATTAGAACCGGCCCCCCACCTGATTAACGCCAACCACGGCTAGAGAAATAATAAAAGTGGAGTCAAAACTGCAGACAAGGGAAATATAAGTATTGAACAAATAATTCTGCTGTGTTTATTAAAAAAAAAAAAACAAAAAAAAACAAAAACTATGCAGCGCAATGTGCTATGCGTTTCTGCAACAAAACCAATACAAATAGGTTGTTTTTATTGTAGATATATTTATTTTATTTTATTTTCTGACATTAACTAAATTCAATGAAACAAAAAATCCCTGCGGTGTCCCCCACAAGCTTGAAGGTCGCAATGAAAGTTGGAACAAACTTCTAAATGAGGCCTTAGCAACTGGATTGCTTATTTCTCGCCTCAAACCTGTTCAGAAACAGATTTTGGTGGGCTGATAAGGTGAAATCAGTGAAGGTTTATGGCCTAAATACCATGCTCAAAACCCATTGGCTGACCGAACCCAGAGCTCATGCTCAAACCCCATTGGCTCACAGAACTAGGGGCCTCAGGAGGGAGGCGCCACCTACTGAAACAGACAGTCCTGGAACAGGATGGGTTCAGAGGCATGTTAGAATGGCTAAAATGCATAATCTGAGTGATATTTTCCGCAAAAATAAATAAATAAATAAATAAAAAGTTTTGGATAACACTTCAGACACATTAACTTGTTGAAAATGAGCATACTGGCGATGCGACACAACTGAATTAGGATGCGAGTGTGAAATCATTACCTGCTGTTGTACTCCATCTTGCCCATGTTCCACACCTGGACAAGGCCGTGCCCCTTGTACGTATGGTTCTTAAAATGCTGGTCGTCCATGCCCTGGTGGCAGGCCAGGGCCAGGTACTGGTCGGCCGGAGCGCCGTCTGGAGAAGGACACCACTCCAGGGCCCACACTGGCCCGCCAGCAAACAGGAAGGAATCCCAGCGTTCCGGGTGGGCCTCCACCGTCTCAAACCTGCTTGTCCATTTGATAAAGGGAGCAGGTGTCAAGGCGCGGATGGGTCTCGTATGAATCCCATTTAAATTGAACGTCAGTGTCTCAACAGGAAGCCTTGCTGATCAGAAAGCAGGGTAATGTTGACAAATGTGAAATAGATTGAATGCTTTTGCATGTGTTGTGTGATCACTGATTGTGTAACTAAAGCCAACCTTAAGATATGGTATAGTTGTGCTGGTAGTGACAATGAATTTAAGACATCACTTCTACACTTAGAAGAGGTAAGTTAAGGTGAACTGAAAGCTTGTGTAAGTTTTGCTGTTGTGCTATGTCATCAAATCAATGGCGGACGTTTGCTTTAGCGTGAACTACAATGTTCTGGCAGCGCCGCAGCTGATCCAGGGCGAGCGGATTTGACACCGACCTGTTGAGTCTGTGAAGAGTCTCCTCCTTGCTCAGTCCCTCCCTGGAAACTTTGAAAGCGGCGGACTGAAGCTCGAGGGGCAGGTACTTGTACAACTCACTGCAGAGAAACGCACAAGAGAATATTTGACAAGCAGGTGAAAGGTGAGCTTGCACACCTGTGGGGTCGAGAACCTAACTCTGTTACTAAATTTACCAAATGTACACATCGCATTAAAAGGCAATCTTAGAATTGTTTGGTGGAAAGTTCAAGAGAATACATTTATTTTTCACGTTTTCACGAAGAAATGAATTTTATCCTCAAATTGTCAGTTGTAAATTGTGCTTGATTCAGATATATATTTTTCTTTTTTCTAATTTCCATTGGTGATGTTGATTATTCGCAGAATGACCGATTGATTACCTCTGTGGTACTATGCGCCAGTCATTCACAGAGGGGACCCACTCTGGAAACACCCAGCTGCTGCAGTGCTCATCTCGGCTGAGACCGGAAAACAAACAAACAAAAATGTAATTAATGATCACAATTACCACAGCTCTTTATGGAGTTTAACTACAGTATGGCAGACTGTCTGATACCTAGCAGCCACTAAAACCCAACAAAATCCGAATCGCCACCAGAAGACTGAGGAGCCATCGCCCGGCCTCCACCTGGACTCTTCTGACTCTGAGCTGAACCAATTCCTGTTCACTTTCTCACCCTCCCCCGTGTCCGTTTGTTGTTATTCAAATCAAAGAAGCTTTCTCCAACTGTGCGGACTATGCTGATGTGCCTTGTTCTCATTAAATGAGAACAGTCAGTTGTTTTGCTGCTGTTAACACTGGCATTTCCACACATTAGATCGTTAGGACAGATACGCCATTTTTCCAACCCAGGCCTTATTAAATTGTTGGTTCCCATCATTTATAACTGTTCACGGCACAACCTCTTCTCTGCTGCACCTTCTCATTGTGCTTAAATGCAGTCCAATGGGGTAATGTTAAAAACATTCTATATCTCCGTTCTGAAAATTAATTTCAAATGTGTTGAGCAACAGTAATATCACATTTTATTTAAAACTACTTTTTGCAATTGCTGTAGTATAGCCCAAGTGGAGCTGATTTGCAGACTTGCAAATAAAAAGTAATTAAAACCCCAAAACCCGATCAAACACATAGTTTATGATTTCTTCTCTCAGTATAAATTACATTTAAGTAATAATATATTAAGTATAAATATTGAAGGCTTTAACATTTGCCCCACTGGACTACATTTGGACAGTGAGTTGCTGCAGAGCTGTAATCCATAGGGAACGGGGACGCGCAGTGGACCGGAGATCGTTTCCTTTCCACTGTCCCGATCCAATATGAAGCGGTCGGTCCCTTAACTCTGTTGTGCTCAAAAAATTAATTTCAAGTAGAAAACAAACGAAAATAAATACATCTAAAATTAAATACAGGAAAACCGGCGCGGAATGTACAGCACACTGCTGTCTAGAGCAGAGAAAACTCCACTCCAAGTTTTTAATTTTCCATACAAGTAAGAAAATCAGGAAACTAAAGTTTTCAGCCTAAACCCTGTCCTGTACAGTACACACAGCACCAAAATTTCAGTATGTGTTGTTTTTGATTTTGCACACGCGCCAAGGTCTTCGCATTTGGTCTGTGCAAATGGTAATTTGTACGAGTGTCAGCTCGTGCCAGCATTTCCGTCGTCCGGTAATTGTCGGTTTTTGACCAGGAAAATCTGTTGAAGTCCGATATATTTAAATCTCTCTGGTAATAATGTCCGGTGAAAAGAATTCCCTCCAAGCATAAATTGATTTAGTGCTGGTTGGATCATTTAGGTAAAAAATTTGGCAGATCTGTTCATTTCCGCACTCGGCAAGTTGCAATGGAAAGCCAACCAGTTTGGACGATCTAAAGCTGACCTTTCACCCCTGACCAATCACGTTCGTCGATATAGAAATAAGCCCAGCCCCCTCCCTCATCGACAGACTGCGCTTGTAAGCACCGTACACACGGAGCGGAGACAGAGCCGCAGCGTCTAGAACTCTGAGGAGAAACAGAAAGATGAAGTGTCGTTGACAACAAGGACACATACAACCATAGTTTGGCGTTTTCTAACTGACCCAAAGCAGACAGTGAATATTCATTGTGTAAAATATGTTGACGGGACGTCCTGACGAAGACGGACAACACCAACAACTTTACTTATTAAGACCTACTTCCCATATTAAATTTGTTTTTGATCAAAATTATATTTCAATGAAACTTCTTACTTCTTACTTATTGCTCACAAAGGAAATTATTTGATTTCAAGTCGTAATATTCGTAATAGTTATTTATTTTTAAAATAGCATTCACTGACGGGACTTATTTTATTTTGAATATTCAGTAAAAAAAATTATACTTCTACATGCCTTGATGATATCATTCCCTATATAGCCTGCTTATCAATTGTTTTTAAGCTCAATAAACACAGATAATGGGACGGGATGGTGACATATCGCCCTACACTTGTGATTGGATCACCCAAGGCGCATGCTAATGCCAGGTGTAAACAGGGCCTAAACGAGACTACATACAAAGTCTTGTTGGTGTTGTAGGAATCCCAGACCGGTTTCATCATGTTGTTGGGTAGTCCGTTGGCAGCTTTTCCGTACTGTTTGGCCTGGCTTTGCTTCAAAAGGAAGGAGTCGGGCACCAAAAAGGAGGAGAAAGAAGCACAGAAGAGGCTTAAGGTTAAGTTCTAATAGTTTTTTTTTTTTTAAAGAGTAGCTTTCACCCTCATAATCTCAACACTGTCTTTGTAGACTCACAAGGGAAACAACATTTCCTCAACTGAAAAATTGGAATATTAACATTTTGTCCCCACTGTGTCATGCCAAAAAAGCCAAAAAAGTACGTACAATGCTCTTGTGGAGGCGTTGAGAGGATTTGCTTTTCTCCGAGGGCTCCAGGTCGGACTCCACGCTGGAGGACTCAGTCTCTTCTTCCTCCAAGTCCTCCGCTGCTTCCATGTCCTCTTCAGCATCCGGTACAAAGTCCTCGTCTTCCGCAGTATTATCGCTGTCATCGTCAGGGCGCTTCCTCTTTCGGCCCTTAGCCCCCGCTGCACACAGCATAAAGCATTTTATATCACAGATCGCTTTAAGATCACCACTATCTTTTATAATGAATTTTCTGGATTCATACGGGGAATCGGCTCATTGCCAGTGAAGAGTGCCCTTAAGAGTGCCCATCAGATTCAAACATTTTGATACTGTGTTTGAAAAGGGAGAAGACGTTTGTGTACAAAAGAATGTGTTGCTGCCAAAATAAGACTTGACTGAGAAATAAAACTGTAGCTATTTTGCCAAGAACATGAGCTAAGAATATTATTTTGACCGGATTCACACACACACACACACACACACACACACACACACACACACACACACACACACACACACACACACACACACACACACACACACACAGTTAATAAAGAAAACAAGTATTTTCTGGACTTCAAAATGGTAGTTTCTTAAAAATGTGTATTCGATTTTGTTGTTCTGCACCTTTGCCGCCCCTGGGACCTTTTCGCACTGGCTTTGGCAGTGAGTCTGGGCTCCCATCGCTGGTCTTCTTCGAGGGTTCCGACTCATCTGGATACTCTTGCGCCAAGGAGTGGAGGTACTTCAACGCCCTGCGGGAAATATGTGTCGCAACACTGTCAGGCTTTGCATCAAATAAATGTGGAATTATTTTCTGACCCAACTTGTAGGAGTGAAGACAGACATGCATGTTTAAAGATTGAAATATTTGTATCTGACCGTATCCGACAAATTTTCTGCTACAAAATGCACATGGATAACACTTCAATTAAGTATTATAAATATGATGAATCAAATATATTTTTATATGTGTGAATCGAACACGGCTCTGTGTGTGCCCCGACCGCCGAGCCCCGTTCCACCCAATAAAACAACTAAAAACGGTGTGGGGACAAGGCACGACTTGTAGACCCGTTTGGATCATTTTCTGCGCATAACGCATGGAGAGGGGGTCATCGGGCAGAGAGTCATGGAGAAAGTGTCCCCATTTCAACAGTTTCGTTCCATACGCACCTGTCTCATTCCATAAGGAGACGTAAAATAACCTACATCTAAATTAAAAATGCACTGTTTTGGTGCGCCAACTGCAGACAACTCATCGCTGGCAGACAGGTTCCCCCCCGATTAGACTGACAAAACTCTTGAGTCGGGTACAGTACCCTACAATTTTGTAAAGAAAAAATAAGTAAATAAATGGTGAGACTATCTCAAGAAAAAGATGATGCCGAGCACATAGTGGCAGACTGGAGATTGTGACCTACACTTTAGCAGCACCTCTCCTTGGACGGCCGCTGGGAGTGGTCTCCTCTTCTGCGGCGGTGGGGGTTTGCTCCCTGTCCTCCTTCTGTAGTGCTGCGATTTCCACCGGCGCCACTCCCCGTGTCAACTGCTTCCTCACATACTTTCGTTTTGGCTTTGGCGGCTCCTCCGCTTGCTGCACTGTGTCGGCACATTCTGCCTCCGCTGTCGAGGGGTCCGTCCTGGATGCAGTGTTTTTTTTGGCGGGAGTCTTCCTTGCTGGGGTTTTTCTTGGGGTTGATTTTTGCAAGGTTTTGCCAGCGGCTTCATGGGAGGTGGCTTCTTGGTCATCGGCTTCCGGTGGTTTCAAAGTTTTCCTGGGTCGTCCTCTTTTGGCCGGGGTCTTTACAGGAGCCTCTCCGTTGACAGGATTCTCCTTGGTGAGAGTCCTTCTGGGTCGCTTCTGTTCAGGACTCACTGCGTCTGGTTTCCGCTCCATTTCATAGTCCAAAAATCTGGGATTTTTCCTCCGCTGGCGTCCCTGTGGGCTGGAGGTCAGTTCTAATTGCCCTGTGAGGAGAGTGTGATATTGTTATCCCACATCATTTTGAGTCAAATAAAGCATTAAACTTATCTTAAATTCTAAAAGATAAGAAGATAAGACTCCTAATGGAAGAAGTACATGGCCCGGATAATCTGAGTTCAAATCCCGTCACCTAAAATAAAAATGTGCCCACCGGTCTATTAGAAAAATAAAGGGTGTGTTTTTAATTCATTTTAGATTAACATGTATTTGTTTTCCTTTGTTTCCTCACCTAACCCATTCAACCCAGTCCTTTTAAAGATTTGTTCACTATGAATGAATCCTTTGTGAGTCTTGCATCATAAAGTATTAGTAGGCAATATTATTATTATTATTATTATTATTATTATTATTATTATTATTATTGTTGTTATTATTATTATTATTACTACAGTATAACAACATTTAATAAGGTTACTAGTATTTTCACCCATAACCCAAACAGTACAAGTGACAATAATTACATAATCTATCGTACCTTCCCCTGAGACGGGCACAATCATTGGCTCTTCATTTGCTTGCTGTGCTGTGTTGGTTTTCTCGGACGCTTCTTCACATGTGAGAGCACTGTCATTCTCCCTTTGGGATACCTGTCTCACATCCCAAAAATGTTAAAGATTAGAGACAGCCACTTTATCAAACTGTAATTCATGAAAAACATCCATGAATGTATTATACATTATACTTTTATTGACTTTGATGTGAAAACATAACATCAGCATCGCAGACTGTGGACACATGAGATGAAAAACAGTACAATACCTCCCAATGTTTCCTCTGGACTTGATGCCTTGGTGTGGTTGGGGGAGTCCAAATTGCAGATGGGGTCTGAGGGTCCTCCGCCAGCAACGTCTGAGTGTCCGAGACCTCATTTCCAGCATTCTGGTGGATTTTTTTATGCACATGAATCACAAAATCATCAACCAACAGCAAATCAACTTTTCTGTTACACACTCGCCCTCACATATGTAAAGCACTGGAATCCGTAATGTTTAGTATGGCGTTTATAAAGCAGCTCATTAATTACAAATAGAGTAAAACTACAAAGCAGGACAAATTAATTTACTCAACATCCTATCCTCTCCATCAATTCACAACCATTAAAACTCCACCTGCACAACATGTTAGATATACTATGAAGTTAAGCCCATTTGTAATATATGGGCTGCTTATTAAATGTCATTACGATGATGATGCATTTTGCTCTGCGCGTCCGTCCATGTTTCAGTCGCGATTTTAAAGCAAAAATCAACCTCTCTGTTTTACATTTGCAAACAAATTTTGGAGGGAATCGCATGTACAGGCCAAGTACATCAACTAGGTTAACTGTAATCTATGCGTGCACGGTCCCTCACATTCTCAGAGTCCTGGAGTCAAGTGATTAAAGGTTGGACTCGGTTCCAGACGAGTCATAGTGTTCGATTTTCCAACGCCTCTTTTACTTGGTGGAATGCAAAGTGTAAATCAGTCACATTCACCATGAATTACGCCAAACCCATTGGCCTATGTTGCCTTGAACGTATTCCTCTATTCCAGGCATAGCTGGACTGGCATCACATGCTGCCCATATCTTGATGCTGTTTGTAGATTACAGCTCAGCATTCAACACAATTGTTCCTGCTAAGCTTGTTCCCAAGCTCAGGATCCTGGGTCTTAACACCTCCCTCTGTAACTGGATCCTGGACTTCCCGACGGGCAGACCCCAGGTGGTGAGAATGGGAAATCTCTCCTCCTCTGCACTGACCCTGAGCACCGGAGCCCTGCAGGGCTGCGTACTCAGTCCCCTCCTGTACGCCCTGTTCACACATGACTGTGTGGCCACGCGCAACACCATCTTAAAGTTTGGGTACGACACCACCATCCTAGGTCTCATCTCCAACAACGATGAGTCCTCCTACAGAGAGGAGGTCAGCGTCTTGGCAACATGGTGCCAGGATAAACAACGTCTCAACGTCTGCAAGACTAAAGAGATGATCGTGGACTACAGGAAACGACCGCGGGCACGACATCGCGGAGCTGAAGTGGAGAGAGTCTCCTGCTTCAAGTTCCTCTGTGTGTCCATCAGTGATGACCTCTCCTGGTCCAGGCAATCGGAGGCGGCAATAAAAACTGCCCAAAAGCGCCTATTCTTCCTGATCAGGCTTCTCAACCTGCAACATCTGTAGTCACCTACAGTATGTAAATTAAATGTACAGCACCACAACTAGATGTACATATCCACCGGCACTCCTTCACTTTATATTTATATCCATATCTTGTGCAATAGACTGACCTATTTCTGTTGTAACTGCTACAATGTTCCAATTATTTTAGTTTCCATTTTAAGGATTATTTTTCTTATTTTCATTTTATGTACATACACTGTGACCTCTTACACAAATTTGTACCGAATGACCTTGTGTTGTACTTGACAAATAAAACACTTTGAACTTAATGCCCTATTTTGACGGTTTGCTTAGTATTTATTGTCTGGATGGAAACCGCTCACAAAATGCAAGTCGGCATTCATCCACAGTCACATGGGGACCTGGGTTGTAAAGATGGGGTTTTATTTTTATTTTCGGTTTAGATTTGTGTTTTCCTCAGTTTTCTACTCGAAGGAAGCAAAAAACCCAGTGCACCCTGTGCTGGGTCACCCACATCTCACTGTTGCTTTTTGTTGTTATGAGACTTTTACCTCTCAACGTATTTTCAAAGCAGAGTTTGATTTATAATCTGTGATAAGCTTCATTTAGGAGGATTTAAATGTATATTTAATACGACACAGACAATCAATACTATTATATTATTATAGAACCCAGAATCGCGATTGGGGCGCCGCCCCGAGCTTAGAGCTTATTGTACGTAATCACCGGGTGTGTTGTAGAAAATCTTTTAAACATCTTTTCCTACATTTCTGAGACAACAAGGCTTTTGCTGCTGCTACTACCTCCATATTTCTTGTCCGTCCTGGGGAGTAAATTGCTGGGAGTCAGGGTCAAGCTGAACACCAACACGACCAGCCTGGAATGAGAGTAGAAGAGACACATATAATCATCATCATCATCATTATTAGAGAGTTAGAGAATAATACATTTTGATTATGTCTGGGATGCATTAACATGTTAATGTGTATGTAATATACATAATATCCTCTGGAAGGAAGCGGGAGATGGAAGCCTCAGACCTCCCAGTAGAAAAAAAAAAAACCTCCGCAATTGACATGCTACATCCTACAAGTTCATTTATTGCCCCGCATACTTGAGTAAAAACAACAATGTCTTCTTAGACGTACAGTACTACGTTGTAGACCGGCAACAGGAGATAACGCATGTGACGTCACATCAACATGGGCCCACACGCTGTTGACGCCGACATGTTTCTATTTAACGTCATCAATCATGGGGTGGTTGTTTATTTCAATGGATGGGGTCGGTTGTTGTTGTTGTTACTTGAGTCTTTCTCCACGTAACGTAATGACAGTCATTTGCTTAACTCGTATTTTATTTAACTATCCGAGCGCCGGTGCATTAAGCGACACATATGGCCCTCGGGTTGCCAGTTTGAGTAGGCTTTGCTGAGATCGCTGAGGCTCGTCGGCGTGGTCGAACGTAGGCTGCGCTACGCGTCTCCACGTTCGGCCACTGCGCTTGAAAACAAGTTGGACAAACGCCTCGCACCACATCCACACGCACCGTACGCGCGGCCAGCGAGCTAGCGTCGACGTCTCCGAGCTAGCTTAAACACGCGACGCTGAGCGGGCGCCGCCGCCGAGACGCCGGCGCACTGCGGCGGTACGCGCACCGTCAGGAAGTGGAGCGAGAGAGAGAAGCGACCGCGACCCCGACTCCACGCCCGGACGGTGGCCCAGCGCGTTGACAGCGCCGCTACACGTGGCCCCCGGTCGAGGCTCGCCGAGCGGGTTCGAACCCAGCAAGCTGCCCGCCCCACCCCCGCCCCCTGCAGCAGCAGCAGCAGCGTCCCTGTCAAAACACCCGTGCGGAGCTTGTTACATACCCAGTTAAAACAAAAACAAGTCACCGAGTGCAGCCGTTTTCATTGACCGGGGCCGGGTTACAACCGTTTGGACAGATGGACCCAGTCGGGTACATGAGAACCAGCCTGGTCGCTCCAAAAGGCAGGCTCGGCTCGGCTCGGCTCGGCTCGACTCTCCCCCCCCTCCCCACCCACTCATCTCCGCCCGCCGAGGCGGTGTCGAACGCGGCGACGGGACGTTGCTTTCCCGGGTTTTTGTCAGGGAGCGGAGGTTGTTTTTGGCTGCGCTACTCTCCAACAGAAACGAAATACAGCTCACGGCGCGAAGCTCGCCAACGAGTCGGCCGCCGGGCACCACTCCGTCGAAAGGGCGGCCGACTGAAACGGAGTATAATTACTGAGGACCAAATGAAAGCCAAAAACCTCCAATGCATAATTAATGTTTAATGTGACCTCTCTACATTTTCTCACTCCACCAGAATAAATAACGTTGGCAGAAGTTTTTTTTTTTTTTGTTTGTTTTTTTTTGCGACTCGCACTTTGCATTTCTCTGACAAAAACAACAACTAAAACACGTTTCTGCGACCCGTGGTCCGCGACTAAATACATTCTTTTGACGTAATTCGAGATTCGAGAGGTTTATTCGTCACATACACACTTTCATACGCGATATGCGGTGAAACGTCTTTGCAACGCACCCGGAGATTATGCACAATAGCTACTAAACCGGACATAAAAGCTAAACCTAACTCCTACCGAGGAACTAACTGAAACTAACTGGTTCCTAAAACGTAATGCAGTTAGTAAATAGAATAATATATATTAAAAAAAAAGACTCAAAGAGATAATACAAAGTGGGGGTACAAAATAGAAGGGAATATAGTTATGTACGTATGTATGTATCTATTTATGCATGTCTGGGAAAGGCCATTTGTAGGTCCAGATATGAGATGACTCCCGTGAGAACTCATTCAGTCATTCACAACTCGGGAGCCAGCCGACTCACCTGACTATCGAGCTCCGCGCACTATACGCAAACAACCAACAACGCACAAGTCGTAAAAACCGAATCGAAACCGTGTGACTGTTCAAGAACCGAATCTCAAACAGGAGTCAAGACCGCTCATCAGCCGGCGGGGTCTCGTTCTACGCGGCCCGTGGCAGCGGCGGCGAGGAGGCACGAGCTCACGGTGCCGCCCTGGCGGTTTAAAAAGAAACGAAACCAAATTAGAAACAAAAAACAATAATAATTAAAAAATAAAAAAAAACGCTCTGCTCCGACGTGCCTCAACCACGAGGAATCAACCAAAATATAGTCAAGGCATTTTCAATGCATTGAACTATCAACCTCGTGATGTGACACCAGTACAATCGCCATCGAGCGTCGGTGTTGTAGGGAGCCTCCACCTAATCTCGTGAGTTTGGTCAATGTGGTGACTTTCTAATAAGACTGTGAGTGTGGTGAACAGAAATCTACCTCCAAAACGCCGTTTGAAAGGAACAACAGGTAATTGCTCGTCGGTTGCCACAAATGACCCATTATAAAGCGATGCCGTTGCTGTACTAAAGCTAGACTTCACACCGAATCCTGCAAATGTCTCTCAATGCCAGGAAACTTAATGATTTTAAGTAAATAAATGGTTTTTTTTTGGTCATCCATAGCCTGTGATAGAAGATCAAAATAACTAACGATTTACCGTCCGATGGATGATGAGGACTGACCAAATGTGTGTCCAATTTGGGCAAGTTTGGAAATTCCTTGTTCCATCTTTTTTGCTTTTGTCTTTCTTATTTTGAGCTACACTTTTGTGTTTGTATAATAATCCACACTCATGTTGTTCGCCAAACTTCGCTCATTTAGACTTGTTAACAATTCTACATTGTTGACAAGTGATGGATGATGACCTAAGGATTTTCTTTGGCAGTTGTTGGTGACTCAGCACATATTACCCAGCATACATGCAGAAGCGATTCGCTTGTACATCTGCATGTTGTAACGTTAACAGTGAATGAGCAAATAAAACAACTACTCATGCAACACAACATTTAGTTTAATTTATTTATTTTAGTCATGGATCAAATTGTTGTCAATTTACTACCAACCCACGACCATAATTCCTATTTGACTTATGTGGTATACACCGATCAGCCACAACATTAAAACCACTGACAGGTGAAGTGAATAACATTGCTCATCTCCTTCCAATGGCACCTGTCAAGGGGTGGGATATATCAGGCAGCAAGTGAACAGTCAGTTCTTGAGGTTGATGTGTTGGATGCAGGAACAATTGGCAAGCGAAAGGATCTGAGCGACTTTGACAAGGGCCAAATTGTGATGGCTAGACGACTGGGTCAGAGCATCTCCAAAACGACAGGTCTTGTGGGGTGTTCCCGGTATGCAGTGGTTAGTACCTACCAAAAAGTGGTCCAAGGAAGGACAACCGGTGAACCGGCGACAGGGTCATGGTGCCCAAGGCTCAGTAATGCCTGTGGGGAGGGAAGTCCAGCCCGACTGGTCCGATCCCACAGAAGAGCTACTGTAGCACAAATTGCTGAAAAAGTTAATGCTGCTCTGATAGAAAGGTGTCAGAACACACAGTGTATGGGGCTGCGTAGCCACAGACTGGTCAGTGTCCATGCTGACCCCCGTCCACCGCCTAAAGCGCTTACAATGGACACATGAGCATCAGAACTGGACCATGGAGCAATGGAAGAAGGTGGCCTGGTCTGGTGAGTCATGTTTTCTTTTACATCATGTGGATGGCCGGGGTAAGAGTCCAATCTGATGGAGCATCTGTGGGATGTGCTGGAACAACAAGCCTGATCCAGTGGGGCCCCCACCTCACAACTTCCAGGACTTAAAGGATCTGCTGCTAACGTCTTGGTGCCAGATACCACAGGACACCTTCAGAGGTCTTGTGGAGTCCATGCCTCCACGGGTCAGAGCTGTTTTGGCGGCACGAGGGCTACACAATATTAGTGGTTAATAGTGGTGGTTCTAATGCTGTGGCTGGTCGGCGTATATACAATTGACCGAAATGGTTGGAGGTACGGTGATGCTTTAAAGGTGGCTTTGTATCAGCGCTCAAACCAATTCCATTGGATACATTAATACATGTCAAGGGCCGCCCGACGTGCCAGGGGCCCGGGCAGTCCCAAACCCCAGTGCAATCGCCCCCCCAGCCCTTCCCAAAGCCCTGCCCCTGGATAACATACTAGATGTTATATCAACAGAGCTAGAGGCACTATAACTGAACCAGATGAAAAAAAAATCAATTTGAGAAAAAAAAATCTGAAACAAATCAAATAACTTATCAAAGACACAGAGTCCACATTTAGCATGAATTATAGTGCTTTATTTTTTTAGCGGTTGTTATAACACTGCCTGAACTATGAAATAGCAGCACATAACTTCTAAAAAACAAGAAACAAGTAACAAGGCTTTCAATATACAGGTTACTAACGCATTTTGGTCGGCACAATATCCCGTTACCAATCACATACAAATCACGCCCCCGCAAAATGGAGAAATGAAGTGCTTCTCAAACCCATTGTCATTTTACAAATGGCCCACGGTTTTTCATTCAATTTGTGTGTTTTCTTTATTCTGCCTCGCCTAAGCATGTCATTTCAGTTACGTTTTTAGATCTTACAAAATCTGTGTGCGGGTGGGGGGGTGGGGTTTGATATAAAAAAAAAAAGATAAATAACTTTGTGATAGGACTTGACAATATATATCAGTCTCACATGAGGCAGAATACAAAAGTTTTCTGTGGTCGACATTAGATAAACCAGATATAACAGTAATGATGTTATATCCTAGTGGGGCGCGAGGAATTGCAAGGGGCCGCGAGAAAATGAAAAACAAATTGTTTGGTGGGGAGGGACTATTTGTTAGATATTATCTGTTATTTTCTTTATTTAATTGAAAATAATACAATTTGTTCATATTTAAATGAATTTTCATTATTATTCTTATTTATTTCATTACTTGTGCACCTTTCTGCCCCTGTCAGCCTGTGTGAATAGTTAATAACAGCCACGAATGGGTGTGACTATACCTGGTTTACTATAAACCACGTTAGTTTGCATAAGACCCTTTTTTTTTTTACGTCAAATCCTTGAAATCCGAGGGAGGGGGGCTCTGCAAAAAAAAAAGTTTGAATACCGCTGATATAGAGCACGTCATGGCAGATGACATTTTGACCTTAAAGTGGAAACAGAGTTTTAAGGAATAACCTCAAAATTCTCATTTTCCATTCATTGATCAAAATTGGCCCTTCATCGTGAAATCTCTTAATCCACCAGCAGCAATTACTCAATAAGTAAAAAGTGCTTCTGTGGCATGTGTGTGTGTGTGTGTGTACTTGCATGGAAAGACACAGGTAATGTTTTCAAATGTTTAAAATAGGTTGAAAAAAAATCCACTTCTGAAAAGATGCTTCTTTATCAGATATCAGTACTTGATAACTAATGCAAACCATAACGTCAACCGAAATAAAACATGTTACAAATACTACTTTTACTGATTAATATACTTCTATGACACAGGGCATTGCTCGAAAAGGCATCTGACGGAGGGATATGAAACGTAATGCACTTTGAACCAAAGCATTTTTCAACCAAACCTTTTAATGTATAGGCCCTATTTTGTGATGCACTCATTCACAGAAATAAAAAGAGCACAATGTAATGCGTATGGCAAACGAAAGAAATTAAATCCAAACAATTACTCGGTGAATTTATATATTATTTTCCTTTAAGAAAATGAACAGGAGTGCTCTGACAACGTGAGAGAAAGAAACAAAATACATTCAGAAATGCAAAAAAATGAAAATAAAAAAATAATTAACAGGAGTACAAAAATATCCGCGACGACTGCTCCCCTGATATCCACCTCAACTGCAACTACTGTCAAAAGAATGCCACGGACGTACAACTGACGAACCACCATCCATAACCACACACCACTAATATCAAAGATACAAAATGCAGAATACATAAAAACATTACATGCTATTGGTTAAATATGCCGGGAGGTTAGATCTACAGAGAGAGAGAGAGAGCGAGAGAAGGCCCCTTCTGTCGTCTTATGTATTTATTTGTTTTTGTCCTTCATCGGAGGGAGGGAACCACACGTCGCGTACCTGAAGAGGAAGAGGCTGCATGCTGTCATGCAATTCTCCCCGTCGTCCACCCGGCCACAAAAGAAAGAAATGAAAAAATAAAATCAAAATTAAATGAAACCCTCCCTACACACAAAAAAAATAAATAAAAGGTGGCAACCGGTTTGGAACGACCCCCCCAAATATTTGGTTTAAAGAACCTTTCTCAGAGTGTAGGCTTTATTCAAACAGGGGTTCCCAAACTGGCGTTTTGTAGAAATGTGTTCAAAGCTGTTTATTAACTGACCCTCACATTTTTGTCGGAACATTTGTAAGACTTATAGGGTTAGGGTTAAGACGTGTTATATTTGTGCAACAGTTTATTACAGGCAGATTGTACTGTATGTGTATACGGCCGCTTCTGGAAAGGGGGTTGCTAAAATTTCTTTAAAATGTCTTTGTTTTAATTACCCATGCATCGGCTAATTCATAATGTTGCACGGTATGTATTGACTTGGAGCCGCCCGCTGAATTTGTACGGCCGAGCACCATTCTATAAGAAACCTTTTTCACATCCCAAAAGAACCTCTAGTGCAGCCTTATTTTTTTCAAAGAACCGGCTAAGAACCACTCTTTTTCCTGCGTCTGCTGAATCCGAGCTGAAATAATGACGACGTGAGAGGAGAGGACTTCATCTAGTTTATCGTTCCTATCGGCGCTTTCATCACTCTTAATTGTAATTTGGCGAATTGCGGTTTATTCGCTGTTGCTCTTTGCTACTAGCTGGTTCCAATCCTTTGTTTTTGTATATGTTTTCCATCATTTTGTGAATTTCTGTAACACGCTTGTTTTCATGTGCAATGCAAAACACTTTGTGAGATCTGGTTTTAAAATGGTGCTACATTTAAGGTTATTGTTATAATTGTATTGTTATTATAATTATTGTAATTATTATAATTATTATTATTAATATACTGATCAGTACCACTCCACTGCACTGGAAAAAGCTGCATCCCGAAAAAAATGTATCCAGTTCCACTTTAGAATCGGACATTTCAGGAATAGGTAAACAGTATATTCAAAAGGTGATGAGAGACAAAGGCAGGGACCTCAGATAAACGTTATGAAACAATATTGATAGAGGCACCACAGTCCTGTCTAATAGAGAGCGACTGGACAAGTCGGACACTCCTCCTTTCTCGGGGTTGAAGCAGCGTTTTCGTAATCGAAGGTTTCACTGTTGTTTGTCAAAAGAGATGTCCGTTTGTATATGTACACACCGCCCGGTACGCTGCCGCCTTCGGTACTGTGAACCGAAACCAATTCTGATCCCCCTTCCTTCTACTCTGCGGCCACATCACACATTGCCTTGTGTTGTTGTTTCTTCGTCCCTTTGACTTTCCAGCTGACCTGGTTTTAGAAGGGCTAAGGTTGGACGGGTGGTTCCGCCCACACACCGAGGGGAAGTCGGGAGTCGCTGACGCCGACTGACCGCGCTTTTTTAAGATGTCGCTTTAACTGCAGGCACAGTTTTTTGGTTGCTCAGGAACCTTAAAGGGCGAGGACGTTTTGCTTCCGGTAAAAGTGAGTGTCGGCAGATGGACTAATATCGAGGTACGGAACACATATACGGTCGAATGCAAATGCTTCCGCAAACCTCCGTCTCACTTCACAGTTCTTTTTTTAGATGTTGGTCCGCTGACGCTTACCTGTCTCTGGGTTGGTGTCCATGACGCCGGGCCTCTTCAGGTTCCACTGGTCGATTTGTCTCTGCCTGTCCTGCTGCTCCACCTCGGACTCGCTGGAGGAGCTGCCCGTATTGCTGCTGCTACTGCTGCTGCTGCTGTTGCTGTTCCCGCCCCTGGCTCCGCCCCCACCCCCACCCCCACCCCTGCCGCCGTAACCCGAGCAATCTTTCCTCTTCCCGTCAGCCTTCCCTCGCCCCCCCTTGTCCCTCCGCTTGCATTCCCCTCCCGCCTTTTCGGCGGCGCAGCTCCCCGACCCCTCCCCCATCTCCACCTGGACCTGCTCTGCCACGATGGCCGTCATCGTCGTAGTTGTCATCGGAATCACCTCCCTCTGATCCACCTCTACCCATATGGTTCCGACGGGTGGCTCTAGCGGGGCGTAGTGGAGGAGCACCTGCTGCGGGGGCTGTTGCACCTGCTGGCCGAGCTGCGGGTCCATCTGGGGCTGGCTGTGGTGCTCCTGGTGGTGTTGGTGGTGATGGACCTGTGCCTGGTGCTGGATGTGATGCAGGGGTTGCAGCGGCTGGAGCTGGAACTGCTGTTGGTGCTGCTGCTGCTGCTGGTGGTGGTGGTGGTGGTGATGGTGGTGGTGTTGGTTGTGTTGGTGGTGCGGGTGCTGGTGGTGCAAGTGATGTTGGTGGAACTGCTCCACGATCTGCTTGTCCACGGTCTGGATCAATCCTCTCGGCTGGCTCTTGAGGAACTTCTCAAACTTCTTGGAGGCCTTCTTGTTGGTCACGAACCAGTCCTGGGGAGGCAGACGGCGTTCGACCTTGGTCAAGAAAGTGTTGTTCCTCGCAGCACGTACACGCTCACATCCGCTTTGGCGTGTTTGGCAAACTCAATTAGAACAATGACCATTCATTTATGATTCCAATGTCACCAGCGACATTTTATAACCGCCGTCTAAGAAAACATCGTCTGGAATCTTTACCTGCGAATGGACAGAGTTGATGTGGTATTTCACTCCGCTCTCCGAGTTGAACTCCTTACTGCAGATCAGGCACCTGTATTTTCCGGCCTCAAAGTCACCCTGCAGATAAAACACAGGAGGAAACCAATGAGCTCTATTAGAGGGGAGAAACAAAACTATCGATCCGCATTGGAAACAAAGAATAAAGATTGGGAACTTTACGTTTTAAGCTTTTTTTGCTGCCAGAATAGGAAGTTCTCTGTGCTTTTATGCTCCTGTGTTATTTCCCCCCATTAGTGCCAAGCTTGGTAAGCCTTTTTACTTTGACTTTCAAAAAGAAGAAAAAAGCACAAACTAAATGAAAAATAAACACCAATCCAAAATATGTGCCATCGGGTGAGATCATTGCAATCGATACGATTTCTTAAAACGGAGAACAATAATGTCTTCAGACTTACTAGAATGTTGGTTCCCAGATGAAGGCCGGCTTCTTTTAACATCATATTGTTACTTAATTCACTTATTTTCATAAAAAAAACATAGCCTAGCCCACACCATGCATTTAAATCCGTGAGAGCCGATCTCTCAAGTACATGAAACACAAAAATGAATTACATATTGTTTTTTACAATGTTTATTTTATTGTTAAACCAACCTGTGAAGCTAAAGGAAAATTTCCACTTTGAGGTATTCTATACTAGTGTACTTTCGCTGCACTTGGCAAATCCATATCCTAGTTGCATTGGTTGTGAGACAAGAGAGCGATGTGTCTTACCCGTGTGCAGAGCCCGAGATGGGCTTTCAGTCCCGACACGCTGGTGTATGTACAGCCGCAGCCCTGCAGAGGGGAAAAAACAACATTCTCAATTTTGTTCTTCTTAATCTTCTTAACTAGTGAATTTGGTTCTTCTTTAGTTTCTTCAATAACTTTCAGAAAGCCATTCAGAATGCACTTTCAACTTAATTTAATATTACATTTGTACATTTACATGACTTTTTTTTTTACATAAGATTAATTAGATAGTTTTGAGAAAATATGTTTCTAACTGTCTTACTAATAAATAATAGCTATTTATGAGGATTTGAGGATTATTTATTAATAATAAAAAATAATAATATAATAATGTATTATTATTATTATTATTATTATTATTATTATTGAGGTGAAATAAGTCACCTTTTAAAGAGAAAATAAGACTTTTGGCTCTCTCCATAGATCAATTGTTTTTTTATTTTATCAAGGACACATCTTGTAATAATTTCTCACCCCATTGGCAGATAATAAAGAAGTATTTCCCCCTTCTTTCCACCTTTATTCTGACATAGATTATCTGTTTTACTGATGATAATAATAACAATTCACATCATTATTATTATTATTATTATTATTATTATTATTATTATTATTATTATATTATTATTACCTGGTTGGGACAATGGACTTTCTTCTGCAGTTTGACTTCGTTCTTCCACTTCCTGAGCACCTCTTGGCTGAAGGCTGGCAGCCCGGGTCGGGCGTACTTCAACTGGAAAGGGGACAATGTGAGGAAAGACCGTTACCAGAATTGCTTTGTCTTGTAGATATGCAAGTACATATTCACAATGTTCGTATGTGTCCCAGACTAAATCTTGTTATTAATTGACATGACATATCTGTACTTATTTGATTTTGTTTAGTCTATTTGAGTCTATTCTATTTAATAGGGATGCTGCATGTTAATAAACATTACAGAAAATGGGCCAAAATGGCCACTTTTCATCTGTTGTCCCTTGCTAGATGTTACATGGGCTCCCTAAAAAGAGCACAAAAATACAAGTACAAAATACAAGCATACAGTCAAGTCAAAGCGGAAAGACAAATCGTAAAACCACAGTTTGGCTATACAATTTGATTCTTTATTCTGATGTGTTGAACAAATAAAACACAACCTACACTTTTTGTTAAGATATTGATTAAAATGGTGGATTCCCTCATCGGTTCCCTATAGAAAAAAGGGAGAGTAGAGGTACAGTAGAGTAGAGGTAGAGGAGAGAAAGCAATAGAGTTGCGGTAGAGTAGAAGGAGGTAGAATAGAGTAGAGGGAGGTGTAATAGAAAAGAATAGAGGTAAAGTAGAGGTAGAATAGAGGGGTAGATGGACTAAGAGGGGCGGCCGAGTAGAGGGAAGTAACGTACTGTAGAGGGAGGTAGAGTAGAGCTAGAGTACAGGGATGTAGAGTAGCAGAAAGTACAGGAGAGGTAGAGTAGTGCGTTGAGCTCTCAGGGCTACTGTATGGTAGAGTGCAAGTAAAGTACAGTAGAGGTAGAGGTTGAGCAGAGATAGAGTAGAGGGGGCAGAGTAGAGTAGTGGTAGAGCAGGGTAGTGGTAGAGTAGAGGGCTATATATTGGTACATGGAGAGTAGAGCTGCATTAGCGCCAACATTGTGAGACTGTGTTGTGACGGTCATCATTACGCAGCTGTCCTATTGTAAGCCTACAAGAAAACTATATATGGTCCACTTGAGAAACCATACAAAACTTTATGAAAAAACTTTACAATGTTTTACAAAAGGTAGGAAGGAAGATGTAATCAAACCTTTTTGTCATCCGGCACCAGGTCAGACTGGAACTTCCTCTTGGGCCAGTCCTTGGGCAGCTCGTTGTTGGCGATTTCCGCCAGGTGGAAGTTGGCCACTTGGGCCGACGCCCGCTGCACTCTTCCACTGGCCGTCCTCTCTGGGTTGGCCTCTCTCTCTGCCTTCACCGCCTCATCTTCTTCACCCTGGTGCGGTGCCTGGTTAAAAGGCACAAAGAAGGAAACTTGTTGAATATGACTGAGATGTTTGCTGCAAACTGCTGTACACCTGTGGTGTGGGGATGGTGTGGTGAGCAGCACCTGACCTGGATCTAGGTGATTGGGATCAGGGTGGCTGCATATCCGTTGCTCGTTGGTTGGGCTAACGAGCAATAAGTTAAAACCCCCATTCCCACACACACTCAGGATAGGAGCCTGTATCATGACATGTTCTAGCTGCTCCTGGGCTAATTCCAGCTAGCCCACTCTCTACAATAAACTGGTGTCAACAACCCCCACGTGTCGGAGGGCTCTAAAACGCCACTTGGGTGGCGAAACTGCCACACTGGAACCTGAACAGGGACGCTCCAGCATGGGGAAGGGACACAGAGGGGCCGTTCGAAGATGTCCTGGAGCCACCAGCGATTCAACAGGTGGCCCCAGCTCCAACCATCACCCAACTGGCAGCAGCATCAGCCAGGGGGTCCGGCGGAGGACCGGGGGAGAAGCAAGCGCAGCAACAACCACAGGTAACTGCTGGCAGCTTCTCCGCCCAGCAGCCATCGCTGGGACCATCCAGCAGCCAGGCCAACCCTCCAAGCAGCCCCCGTGACAGCCAAGACCGGCCATGCCCTCACCAGCCCACACGGTAGCTCATGGTCCCACGCTCCAGAAGAGAGGAGGGGAGCCTGCATTGTCGCTATGGGGGAAGGAAGCTGGTTGACCGTGGTGTTCCGGGAAACCAGGTCCCCTGGAAGGCCAAGACCGGCCATGCCTTCACTAGCCAACACAGCAGCTCGAGGTCCCACGCTCCAGAAGAGAGGAGAGGAGGGGAGTCTGCATCATCGCTCCGGGGGAAGGAAGCCGGTCAACCGTGGTGTTCCAGGGGACCAGTCACATTTTTATTTGGACATTTGTTTGTTTCAGGGGCCAGTGTTTTTAGTATTTTAGGTATAGGAACCCTATGTCAGAGTCTGTATTTTAGGCTTGGTTTTTTTCTGTCCTCTGCTTGGTGGGGGGTGGGTGGGTGGGGGGGGGGGGAGTAGGCTTCGGCCAGGCCGTCTCCCTGGCCTCAATTTGGTGAGCAGCCACACCTGACCTGGATCCAGGTGATTGGGATCAGGGTGGCTGCATACCTGTTGGTCGGGCTAACGAGCAACAGGTTAAAACCCCCATTCCCACACATACTAAGGATAGGAGGACATGTTCTATCGGCTCCTGGGCTAATTACAGCTGGCCCACTCTCCACAATAAACTGGTCTTAACAACCCCCCGTCGTCTGTGTCTCTGTCCCGGAGGGCCCTAAAATGCCACTTGGGTGGCGTGTGGTGGCGAAATTGCCACAACAGCTGACTACATAAAATATATCTTTAATATCAAATCTGCCATATATCTATTTTAATCATATATCTATTTTTCGTGGTCTTCAGCACAAGAATACAAATACATTACAGAGAGAATTCTGTAGTTTGAAGACAGTCATCGTAGTGAGTTGCTTAAAGTGATAAATCTACCAGTCAGTTATTCACATATTCTTGCAATACTAAAATATATCCTGCACAGAGTCATAGTTGTGTTTCAAGGCCATCTCCATCTCTTTTCACAGCAGGAGTGTGAACTTTTAGAACAATAATCTGGTATATGTTGCAAGGTACCGGAAAACTGTTCTTTCTGGTGGTACGGCATATGCCATATTATCATTTCTTGTCTATGGCTTTGTCTATGTAGTTATGAATTATTCGCTTGTTGTGTTGTAGTCTACAGTACCAAGGCTTGGTGATGGCTCTATGAATTGCATTTACTAGTGAAATACAATGTCACTTACGGGGGCGTGCTCTGATTTGAGGTGGTACTCCAGGCCAGCCTTGGACTTGTAGGCTTTCCCACAGTGAGTGCAATTGAGCACCAACTTCTCCAGCTCTGACTCCTCTTTCCCGCACTTCTTCATGTGGTACATGTATCCCATGATGCTGGTGAAGGCTGCTGTGCAACCCTTTTGTTTGTAAAAGGCAAAAAAGAAAGGACAAAAGAAACAATGGAGAAAGCGTTGTTACATAGCTTTGCAACTGGCATTGTCTACTTAAGTGTTTCCAAAGCTTTTTTCTTCCATGGCACATTTTTTACATTGAAATAATCCCACAACAGACCACTATCCTTTAAACCACTAAAAATGCCATAAACATGCATTACTTTGCTTGTTTTTATGGCATACTAATAGTGATGCGAGATTCGCCACTGATCACTCAGGAGTCGGGAGCCACTTCAGAAAAAGAGCGGGCGAGCGAGTCGCTCACAAACACAAAATTCAAGTCCAAGGCAAAAAAAGGCATTTTGCATAATTTATATTGAATGAATATGGATGAATCAAATGAAGAAAGATTCGAGAGAGTAGAAAATCGAGAGAAGAATCTCAAAAAAGCAATCGAACCTTTCATCACTTTGAATAGTTCTCACTTTGAAACTTGTGCCTTCTGGAACCGAAGACTTTGAATAAGTACGGACTTGCAATTTTAATTTTCAACACAAAAGCTCATTTCCATTCTTTATCTTTTTAGATGCAATTTGAATGAATGTCTCAGCACACCTGGCACGCTCTTACAGCACACTAGTGTCGCAGCACAGCGGTTGCAAAACACTGGCTTTGGTTTTTGACAGACACACAAAGAAATATCACATCGCAAATTCAATGTTATTGTTCATACAGGGGAAGATGTTAAATCTCTTGAAGATATGGGTGAGAACTAAGGACTGATTGTGGAAAGGGCGTTCTAATCCACAGCAGGCCGGTCGGCTTTATTCCTAAGTATCCTCAGCCTTACCTCCCTGGAGCACTTTAACTTGCCCAGCCTCTTCAGAATTTTCCGCAGTTTGTCTTTGACAGCTCGTTCATCCAAGCCATTGGTATCGTCCACCGAGGGCTAAGGAGGATGGAAGATTAAGAGGTAACATAAACGGGGGTCAATTATGGCTGTATTCCATTCTAAAGCTTAGGCTAAGTTATGCATTATATTTGTGCTCGAACATTGACAATTTAGAATTTTCTCGCGCAACTGTTGGCACAGCAATTTCCTACATTATAAAGTCTGAACCGACCTAATCATCAATAAGAAGAGATTTAAAGCCATGAAATTATGCGTGAAAAAAACTTGCTTAATACAGTTATTTATCAGAAATGTATGGCAGTGACTGTGGAATGTATTGCAGGTGTTGCAAGTGTCGAAAAATAGAACAGAAAAACATGAACATATACATACGGCTGCACATAACGGCTATTTTTAAAGAGCTATGTTTAACATTGGTTGATAATTTTGGCTGTAAAACTTTGCATGTTAAATTTATATTGGTATTTTTAAATGACCTTTGTCCACTGGCTCACAGTAGATTTCGTAGTAGTAGTAGTAGTAGTAGTCGTTGCTTATGGTTAATGACTGATTCATTATTATTGACTATCTCTTTGCCAAAATAACTTATTGTCATAATACAACAAGCCACGGCCACCTAAAAATCTGACATTGCCCGCGAACTTGAACATGACGTCACATGGGGGAGAAGGGACAGAGCTAGTGCTACAGTGAACGGCAACTCGGCAAGAGATGCTCAAGAGTGTTTTCATTTCAGATTTTGATTTATTTCTGAGATCCGTACTTGTATGAAACTAGGGCTGCCTCTTGAAAGTCGACGAGTCGAATCAACAGTTGGAAACCGGTCAGTCAACTGAGATTCTTAAAGTCGAGCAGTATTTTTTTATTTTTTTGTTTTTTGTTAACTCGGTGTGAATTACAATAACAGGATAAAACAGATATCAGCTTATGAATGCCCAGGGATGACATTTCAATGAGGAATCATTAAACAAGGGCAATCATAAACATCTTTTTTTGTGTGTGAATCGAATGCGGCCCCTTTCCTCCAAATAAAACAACTAAAAACAGTGTGGGGACGGGGCACCACTCAGACCCGTTAAGATTATTTTCTGCGCATAACGCATGGAGAGGGGGTGACAGGGGATAGAGTCAGAGAGAAAGTGGACCCCATTACCCCATTTCGTTCCATACCGTTCCTTACACACTTGTTTCGTTCAATAAAGAGACGTATAACAAAATAACCTAATCTCAAATAAAAAGACAATGTCCTGGCATGCCGATCGCGGGCAACCCATCGCTCAAGCGCGCATCATCCGTGCCATCGGAAAGGGAGACAGGTGTGCCCCCTAGACGGCCGTTTATCTCGCCTAAAGGAAGAGCCGAGCTGTTTCCTACCTAAACGAAATATGGGATTTTATTTATTAAAAAATTGATTTTCTGTGTCAATCATCTTTACTCCTAATAAATCCCACCACAATCCTGCTATGAAATCACCAGCCGCAATATAAAAATGTTTACATGTTTACATGCCACGATGTTTTGCCCTTTCTGCACGTAAAAAAGGTTATTTTTTTATTATTATTATTATTTTCAAACAATCTTCTCAATAAGCCCCATGTAAATTCATTAAAAAAAACTGATAGTTGCTCTTTAATGACATACCAAAATGAAGACACACCAATTGAGGAGTAGTGATATGGACAAGAAAGTATTTAATTATCATTCTTAGACCATCTATCCGAAAAGGGCTGGAGACAGCAGGAGCTAAAGAAGAAGAAGAGTGAATGGCCTCACCAAGTGGCTGTGGTCAGCCATGATGTGGTACTTCATCCCCGTGGAGGACTTGAGCTGTTTTCCACAGTGCTGACAGGTGAAGGGTTGCTGCGAACCAAAAGGATCATGGTAACTTTGCATGGCTAGGAAGTGGCTTTGCACAAGTCACCGCAGCAGGAATCAGGCAGCAACACCCAGTGGGCTGCATCAAGAACGGACAAGGCAACCTGGGTCTCAGGATCGTCTGAGAACACAATATCCACTCATTTCAAAGACGAGGCGGCGATTGCAAATGCATTACTCAAAGCAACAATTAGAGAGCACTAAAGGAAGCCATGGAAACTACACCAACATCGTCAAACAGGCCTGCTCCTCCTCCTCCTCCTCTACGACGCTTCTTATCCGTCGCAGCGGAGGGGTCTTGCAGCGCCGGTCATTTGGTCGCTGAATGTTCAGCCATGCTTGTGCAAACTTAAATGAAACCAGTTCGGGGATATAGGTGCCCTAGGTCTGGGGGTGAGGGGCATCCTAACTAAAACTGATGTTTACAACTCTAAGAAGTACAGATTCACTGAGATAATATAGACAAAAAGATGGTTGTGCAGGTAGGGTGCCCTACCTTTACCAACGTTAACTTTGCTTGTTGTGTCACTTGCGGTTTAACATTTATTAAGATTAACGGTTTCTGTGACAGGTCAGGGGAGTCCTTCAACTTTTTGGAGTAAAGCCAGTTGCATGCGGTGGGGGGCCGCTCACAGGCCCCTCAGAACTCCCAGTTTAACCTCCTTGGCTGCATCTATTGCAAGTACCTTGGATAGTGACGTTCATAAGGAATTGTATTTTAACCAAACTATCATGGTGATAAGTTGTGATACATATTATAATACACACATTGCACACACACCGGTTTTCACACTTAAGGGAACGTGGGTGTAATTAATCAATAATGTTTTAGGTCTCATATGCTGATCTACATTTACTGTACTGTTGTAGGCAAACAGCCTTATAAACAGTTTTAGGCAGAGCTCAAGCTGAAATCCACTACCCCCTATCCCCAGCAAACATTAACGCCTTTCCTTGTGTATCGAACTGCACTGGCACAATCAAGATAGTACAAGGTGGGACAAATTTTAGTCAGGTGAGAATACTCAAGCTCTGTGGTGAGAGTGGTCGTAACGGAGCAACAATCTGTAAACACAATCGGTCAACAGACATTTTTCCTTTTCAAGAAGAGAATGGAGCTCCACATCTCCAGGACCCAGGGAGCTCAGTAACACAGGGGCTGCGACAGTGAGTACACACCAGCCTGCAGTTCTCCATGTGTTTCTTGAGCCCCTCCACCGTCTTCCTGCTGACGCTCTTGCACTTGGGACAGGTGACCCGGCCTTTGGCCAGTATCTGGAGCTGCCAGCGCTCCTCTTGGCTGCCTGTTAAAAAGAGAATTACTCGGATTAACATACATCATTCAATCTTTCACAAGTTTATCTGGAATGAGGTGAATTGGCGAGAGCAAAGGCTGTCAGAAGAAAGGATGTTCCATGCCATTTAGCATGAAATTGATCATAAAGAGTTGTATGGATATAGAAAAGGTGATTCTTGCTCATAGAGAAGTGAATGCAATATATTGAACAACAACTTACAACAATGTAGAATCTATAATAACTTAGTAAGTACATGGTAATAATTTATCATCTGTACCCTATACACCCACTATATATACTATATACAGTACCCACCACCTATATACCAATAGCTTATACTGTACACAGAATTGCATTTTATATAGTCTGTATATTTCTATATATTTGACTATTTTTCAGCTAATTGTGTATATTTAGCTTTTTTGTTTAATCTAAATTGTTATTCTATTGTATAAATATATATATATATATTTTTTTTTTCTTTTTTCTTTTTTTGCTATTACTGTTCTGTATTTCTGGTTATTTGTGTATGTTCGAATATTTTTAGTTACATTTTTATTATATATTTATATTCTTTTAATGACAAATTGTCTGTAGACAAAAGCACTAACCCTTACCATGAGAGATTTCTCATATATGAAAATATACACAAACATGGATACATTACGGAAAGGTTCTTCAAAGACCTAATGTGCCTAGAGGGCTGAACTGTCTTCGCCTTACAAACGACTAACTAACCCCTAACGCTAACCCTAAGTATATCTCAGATAAACAGGTTTGCAATAACTCTATTTCAAAATGTTTGGAGACTTCCACTATCAGCTATTAACATCTCATCAATTTGTGCAGTTCTTCTAACCCGGAGGGTAAGACGGAGGCTCCTTCTTGGTGGTGAGGACCAGGGGCTTCACGTCCTCACTGGGCTGAGCTGCAGTCGATTCTGTGTTGCTTTGGATGCCCGAATCTGAACCTATAGTTGAAAAAAATAAGAAATAACAAAAATGACTTGGACAAGGTAAACTTTTAAGACTGAACTGAGGAAAGAATAACTCGTCCACCTGCCCCAAGCATTCAGCCAAACAAGGGGAAAAGGGGAAAAGCAGACATAATGGTCACTTTGGGTGAATTTTACATAATCCCACAAACATTACAATATTTTATCATACTATTTTTTTAATTTATTATCATTATCAATAAATTGTACGTCAATTCGGCTGATTGAAATTTGTTTCCGTGTGTTTCAGTGTCAGGCTTATTTTACTCAAGAAACCAAGTAGTTTAATGTTGAAGTGTCAATATCCTGTGTAGCTGCTGCAACCCTTGATGGACATGAATTAGGTTGCAGAGTTTTTTTGCTATTTCCCGTTGTCACCTTAAATGTAGTGCAATAAGGTAAATCGTACCAGGTTCTCTACTGTCCTGTGGGGTCTGTGGGCAGCTAACAATAGCCGCATTCCGCTCCATCTCACCTCTCTGGGCTTTCTTCATCGCCAGGTCTAGAAGAAAAAAAGAGAAGCGCACACAGGTTTATCACGAGGAAGCGGTCCACTTGAGATCTACTATAGCACATATACACTAAATACACTATAGCACTATATACTCTATGTGCTGAAAGTTCTTTTTCATTTATTCAGTGTGAATGTCTAAGTGATTTTAACAATTGCTTCCAAAGATAGAAAAAACAATAAACCAACTTGATTGATTTAAGTGGGTACTACATGACAAACTGAGAAGGATTTTCCATAGCAAATACTATTCTATAATACTGCTACTAATACTGTACTTTTTACGGAGCAGTTACATAGGCCAGACATTGATGCAAATTGGAACCCGGTATGACTTTTCTTTCAAACAAAGATATGGACAGATTTTGCAAATTCATATAGAAATTAAAATACCCCCATGTATGTATGTATGGATGTCAGTATTAGTTGTATTGCTATTCGGCCGACAATTGGTATTGGTGCATCGCTACTTAGCAGACTAACAGCTGGGTGAGGACACACTGCAGACTTTATCTGCCGATGATAAACTGCCACGTGGTTTAACATTTAACGTAACCTTGCTGAAAAAATTTGCAATCTCACAACAAGAAAAGTCATTATCATAAGTGAGACTGAGTATATATATATATATATATATATATATATATATATATATATATATATATATATATACTGTATATAAATTACAAGATTTTTTTAAATTAGCAGCGCCCCCCTGCAATTCCTTCAAGGACCCCTAGGGGTCCGCGTACCGCAGTATGGGAACCCCTGATTCATACATTACTAGCCGATGTAGTTGAAGTAAGTACCAGGCCTCCAGACTTGTGAGTCTCCTCTGTCTCTACTGCTGCTCCAAGCTTGGTCCTGGCTTCGACCAGAGCCCCATCCGTGCTCGTGCCCGGAAGAGGGCCTTTCCCTTCCCGGTTCCCTCCCTGGATTCCAAGCCTGATCCTGGGCTCTGTCTCTTCCGTTTCCCCATCCCGGCTCGGGGCCTCTATCCCGTCCCGTGGACCAGGCCTGGTCTGGCGCAGTGTGAGCCCTGTCCCTCCCTGGAACCCACGTCTGGTCTTGACCGGAATGTCCCGCTCTGTCTCTGCCCGAGTTCCAAACCTGGTCCTGGGGTCTTTCTCGGCCCGTCGGCCAGTTCTGCTCGGAGCCCCGTTCCCGACTCTGGTTCCAGGACTGCTCAGCGGGCTGAGATCTCTCTCTGCCCGGTTCTGAAGCCTGGGGCCACACTTCCTTGGCTACCAGCCTGGGAGGAAGCCTGGCGGTGGATGGGACCAGGGAGCCTGCATCCAAACCGTTGGCTAGGGTACCCGAAGACATCGAGCAGCTGGTCGTGGCGTAATCTACGTTTCCTGTGGAAACACTCTGGAGGTCCTCATACCTGAGTGGTGGATGAAAAGAAAATGACACCTTAATTTAGCCATATCCGACCACACGCGCCTAAGGATTATCCTGGTGGGATTGGATTTCATTCATGTAATTATCATTGCACTGCTGCCTCACAGCAAGAAGGTCCTGGGTTCGATTCCCGCCTGGGGCGCGGTTGGCACCGTGCTCCGGCGGGTTATCTCCCAAATAGGAGACTTTCTGTGTGGAGTTTGCATGTTCTCCCCGTGCTCACATGGGGTTTCCTCCACCTCACGTCAGTCAGGACCCCCACCAAAAACATGCACACATCATCGTCTGACCAGCGATGGACACTCATCACCAGGTCCCCGGGCGCGTCCACGAATGCTGCCCACTGCTCCTGGCTGTGCCCCCGGAGGAAGGACAGGCCAGGATGGGTTAAACGCAGAGGCCTCATTTCACCGGCCACCATCCAAAGCATGTGCATGTGTGTGTGTGTGTGCATGTGTTGTAGTGTGTTGTGCTGTGTGCCGATTAAGGATTGTTCTTCTTCTTCAATTAAAAATGGAAGAGATGAGCATACATTATGGGGAAGTTTGTTTTTATTTTTTTTATCCATAATAGGACCACATGTATAATCAAAGCTTCTGGGGTCTTTTGCTGATACATAGAGGTACTTTTGAAAGGCAGACTTTATGGGAAAAAACTTTCATCCAAAACAGAGAAGCTTGAGAAGATAACGCTTTAAAGAATTTTTTTTTTTAAGATCTATGTGAAACTATGCAGAGAGAGAGAGCATCCTCATTTTTGACATCATCGTCAACCATATTACAATAGAATCCTGCTTATCCGCACTTCACTGATGTTCAGATTTTTCCAGACAAAGTTTGATTAATTGATTATGATGTGAGTCCATAATGTGAGTAAATAATGTAAGATATTTGTTTAAATTAACCAATTTTCTTGATCTAGTTACAGCTTTCATGTGAATTTCCCAAAGAATCATTCTTGTTGTGTTCGGATAAATTAGATGCTACCGTTGCTAAGCAACTGCTAAGCGCCATTGAAGTTTAAACTAATTCAAATCGTAAGCTGGATTGGTGCAAAACCTAGACAGAGGTCACCCGATGACCGCTGGGAGGCAGGATCTGTGTGTCGGATGGGTTTTCAGATTCAGTGTAAATCTGGCATTTAGGAAGCTCATTCACAAAACTTTTGATAAGAACTTAATATAAAGTGGAAAAAATAAATGAAAATTTAATTTGCACTGAATGTAAATTTTGTTTTCCTAATTTCCTCATTTCAATTTTTGTTAAAAACCTTTTACATTTTAAAACGTAACATTTTAAATCTTTCAATAAAATCCAAATAAATTAACAATTTTATAGAACTAAAAGAATGCCAATACATACATTTAAAAAAATAATAATAATTATTATATTAAAATAGCATGTCATATTTGGCAATGGTAATTTCTATGGCTTCCTGTAGCAGCCGAAATTTGTCACTAATTATCCAAAGTTACTCATTGCACTTTTAGTTTGACATAGTTGTCACGTTACACATTCAATGTTTGATTTCCTAAAATGTAATTTAATGGCAGACAATTTGTGAACTGACCCAAGCCGTTGTGTAGCATACAGTATACTGTTTATTACAGACCATATTTAGCATTTTGAATAAATTAATAAATAAATGAATAAATGATATAGAACATTGTAATAGGCACATTCATGCTATTTCCTCATACAAAACAATTGCTTTTACGGCCAGTGTATAAATTAAATGTGATAAATAATAGGAATTACTGACCTTTTCCTCCCATAAGTCCTTTTCATCTTTAGAGCATCTTGGACTTGGGATTCATCATTCTAAAACATTCAAGTACAGAACTGTGAAGTGGAGATCCAGCGGCATGCACAAAGTTAACAGATTCGTTGGCATTAGATATGGAAAAATGGACAACGACAAATGAACAAAACTGAAATATGACAGAAGTACACTGTCTTAGACTTATCATATCAGAGACAATTATGACGACGTTCTAGCCACTGTTGTTAGTCAACAGTCTAACAGTGACTGTGAATATAGGATTCTTGTGGTTCTGAATAGTAAATGTGTGCTTTTCACAAAATCTCCACCATGTAATTGCAGAAATGTGTGACGAATCACAAACATTTTGCATTTAATAGTGATTTAAAAGAACTTGAAAAAATAAACGTTTGGATAAGTGTGTGATATCATGCGTTGTCATTTATTCACGCTCACCTTAGAATGTCCAACAACGCTTAACTCAAAGGCTCTCTCTGGTATTCGCTGAACAACTGTTAGAACGGACCAAAATGTGTGTTATTTTTCGGACAGATCCAATATCTGAAGTTCTTGTTTAAAGTGCCAATGTCGAAGATTTTCATTTAAATAAATGTCTGTTAAATCACCATCTATCGCCGAATGAGGTAACACAAAGGTGAATGAGCCTAATGGCCCACCGATGAAAGCCCTTGCATTTGCAGTTTTCTGAGTATTAAGAACCGGGTGTCTGTGGCGACTTTCCCGCCATGCATTCAAATTCATGCCTCCCTTCATAACAATACCAGGTCGCCAGTAGACATGGCCACCTGGAATCGTTATGGAGGCGTGGCTCAGGTGCTAACTACCAACTGACTGACGTCACACAGGCGATACTGATTGGATCTCTGGGAAGTGAGGTCCACAAACACATTACCACTTTTCACCGCAGATGCCGCCAAAAACAATAAAACAGAAATCTTTGAGGTTGCCGCTTTAAACAAAAAGAACAAACAGTCTAGATTTCTCTATCCTAACTGCTATTAGGTCAACAACAAAAACATGTATGTGCATTACAATCACTGCAGAATTACGTTTGCATGAATGATGATGAGGCTGTTTTGAAAACTCACTGTGTGTTATCTCTTACTATAGTAGATACATCAATCTTTATACATAAGAGCTTACATTAGACACAAATTGCCCCACCAAATATTTGCTCGAAAATTGATCATTTTGCTTAAAAAATATATAATTATTTGACTGTGTTCCAAGTTAGTTCTACGTCATCCCAGTTGCAATGCTTTGGGGAGAAGTACCTGCACTTGCACGGAGTGCAAAATGCTTATCTGTCTATTCGGTTCCTGACACAAAATCCCCAACATTCAATTTCCACCACCATTAAAGGATAGGTTTGCTATTTTTCAACCCAGACCTTATTTAAATATTGGTTATAATCGCTTGGAACTGTTTGCTTGACTTTTGAGAAACATACCGCAATATGCTTAAATGCAGTGCAATGAGGCAAATGTTTAACCCTATAACAAGCCTTTAACAAAAGATTATTGTCGCTTATATCGCCTTTTCAAACACAGGAAACTAGTCACATGTGTCTTTGTGTATTTATGTTTCTGTTTACACATCTTCTTTACATGTTCATACACATGTTTCCATGTACGTAAAAATGTATGTAAACATGCAAAAATACACTTATATATTATTTCATAAATGTAAAAAAAACATGTTTAAAAACATGTTTTGGATAACAGTACCATCACATTATTTTTAAAACTACTTTTTGCAATTTTTGTAGTATATCCAATGTATGATGTGGGCGACAGTAGGTTGCCAGAGGGAAGTGGCCCAACTTCCTGTTTCTAGTCTCTTACTGTACATTAGCAGGGATGTAGCCAAAAGAGCTCATTTCAGAAGTACAAAAGAGTAAATGAAACCCTGAAAAACCTGATAAAATGCAGAGATTGCAGCAGAACAGTATTTGTTCCATTTACCATATCAAGACTGCACATACTGTATATTGTGAAATTCCCATATTCGAAAACAAAGACGAAAATTGTTTTTTTGCCCCATTTGACAGCATTTAAGAACAGTGAAAACTGCAGCAGAGTGGAAAGTTTCTCAATAGTACAGCGTTCAGCAAGGTTGCGCAGTTATAACTGATAGGAACCGAAATTTCTATATGGCCCGGGTTTAAAACTAGTGAATCCATCCTTTAAGGACCACCTTGAGTGTTTACCTGGACATGGCACACTTTTGGGTTGAGACTGGACCGACTTCCTCTTTCTTGGCACATACAGGGGTGACATGTCCCCACCGACGTGTGAGTGGTCCATTTTAGGAGAGACGGGACATGTTAGAGATCACGGCTGTGAACACAGAAGGAAAAGCCATTATGAGATACAGATGTTTTCTCTTGCATCAGACAGCTGCACCTGACTTCTGAGGAGCAATACCTCAAGACTCCTACCCTGTCTTAACCTGTCTTTAATACGACCATTCAACCTATTTTTCGAAATATACCTTTTTTTTATTGTTGAATATACCTAAGTATGTATACAATTGCATGCTATGATAGATCCTTTGATTCAAATCAAGATGAAAACCATGACTTGTTTTTTCTTTTTTCTTACTGTGCTTTTCCATCTTTGGAATGGTATAACAGGCATAGATAAACGTATGGATAAAAAGATACTAATGCTAGACAATATAATTTAAGAGACATGCCCATTAACTGAGCACAGCTGGCCTGAGGAAAAATCGACAAGGTGCATTAATTGTCACTGAGTCCCAAAGGTTTGGCTACATTTTTGTGAAAATACTCCTGTCAACATGAAATAAATAAATCTACGGTAACACAAATTATTTGGTGTTAATGGCAGTAATTGACCAGGGGTGAGTGAACTGGTGTTATCAGACCAGTCGTAGGCACTTATTGTTTGGCGTTCAAATTAGTGCCACAATACTAGAGGCTACTACATAATCGTAGTATTACACAGATAATAGATTCCTCAATATTAGTGACGGTGACTATGACTGTATGGCTGAGTGGGATTTGAGCCAGGATCTGAAGCCCAAACTTTATCATAAAACTGTTTTTTTTTTTTTTTTATAATTATTTTGTATTATTTGGTTTATGAATTGATTCATTTTTGCATTTCACAACACTATCCACAGACTGCAAAGCACACAATAACAATAATCATCATCATCATGATCATCATAATCATTATAATAATCATGAATGGAGGCAGTAAGCCACTTATCCACCATCATAACAACGTTTAATGTCTTTGTATTATTTCAAACATTCATTTCTACATTTTTTTTCTACATTAATTCGAAGTAAGTAGGCTACAGTCAAAACTGTCAACAACTAGTCTATAGCAAACCACCATCATTGTCTGTATAAAAAGGGGGTCGCTCTTCAGCTTTCACTCCGTCTTTCTGTCCTCGGTTCTGCGGCCAAACGCAACAGCGCCGAACTCACGCTCCTTCTTCTTCTTCTCCTTCTTCTTCTTCTCCCCCCCTCCTCCTCCTCCTCCTCCTCCTCCTCCTTCGCTCACTTTCCCGCTACGACGACCGCGATCCCCAATTCCGATTTGTTTACCGCAGCGTCAACAAACGATCCGTACCGTGCGCTCTCCCCTCCGCAAGGTTAACGCAAGCCTCCATATCTTCCCCCCAGCTCGTCCGCCTCCTTCGCCCGTCGCTGGCACTAAACGGCATCCCCGGGCCGGCCGACGGGGCCTCCGAGAAAAATCCCGCACGGGGGGGGGGGGGGGGGGGGTGTTGGGTGGTGAAAATAATAATAATCTACATCAAAATCTATACCTATGCGATTTTCACGGACACGGACGCCGCCATAAATCGGTCATATTGGGGCGTAGAGCCTAGATACGCCCTCACGGTGGCGGAGAACAAATAAGGACCTCGTCTCATTCAGTGGCGCTGTCCGGGGGGGGCGGGGCCACGGCCCGGCCTGATGGGCGGTTTGATTCCCGTCCGTGATCGACGCCCTTTCGGGCCGGTTCCAGCGGAATGAGCCGAACCCTTGGGAGTGAACCGGGACGTGCGAGTCGATACGGCAGCGGTGCACCTGCCTGCTTGTAATGACCCCCGCGCCCCCGAAAACCGTTTGTTTTTGTCGAGCTGAGGATCAAAACCCCCAAGGGGTCGACTCGCGAATTTTTCGAGCCGGGGCCTCGTTACGAACGCTCGGTTTCCCATAACAACTCCGTATGTACTGTTTTGAATCGCGCAAGAAGGGTTTGAGCCCAGGCGTTGAAACGTTCAGTTGCAAACCTGTAGGTAACAGTTTAAAACACTGTGTTGGCGGGGGGGGGGGGGGGGGGGGGGGAAGCCAAATGAAAGAGAATCAACCGGTTGGCCGAAACTTCGGGACGAGCGGAGTTGAATTCAACTCGTCGGCGGTCGCTTCGTTTGATTCGTTCATTTCGGTTCGCTCGATCGCTTTCGACCACCACGACCGCGCTCCCTCTCTCTCTCTCTCTCTCTCTCTCGCTCCCTCGCAGATCCCAGATCAAGCTCATTCCACTCGCCCGCGGAGCTCGTTCTCCGTTCTTAAGTGTCACGTTTACCCGGCCCCGAACACCCAGGGCCAGGGTACAAACCGCGAGTGATGAAGTGGAAAAGGAAATATTAAAAAAAAAATAATAATAATAATAAATAAATAAATGTCCTCAGCACGTTCAATGGGGACGTTCCCCATGGCGGCGTGTTGTGGAACTGTCCGCTCCGAATAAATACGGTACGACGTGTCAAACTCTCTGCACTTTCACTTTCAATTTCGGAACGTTGCAAACATGGCGAGGGAAACAAATTATCAGTCGTTTGGGTGAGTCAAGCAGCCCGTTTCCTACCTCCAAAACCAGCTCATTGGGAGTTGTACGCTGTTGAATGGACGTTTAGAATCGTGTGGCCAGTGTGCTAGTGTATGGTGATGTCAGATTCTACACGACGTCTCGGCGGCCCACCAGGATATGCTAATGTTGTTCTGGGCGTCGTCGTGATTATAAATACTTATTTCTAGTTTTTAGAGAGAAGTCCAGACACTAACGAATTATGGCTGTAGGAAATATCGATTGAATCAGTATTTACTTCCTTATTATATTATATAATTACTTGTTTAGTCATGAGTATTAGTCTTGATGCGACACAGACTAAAAACAACACGTATCGGTCAGTTTAAAACTTTGTTTTTATTAACTTTTTTTTTGCAGCGAGGGCGAATCACCAACTCATCATGGTAAGTTGTTGTAAATTGTAAAAAAAAAAAATGTAAAAGGATAAATTATGGGGGTACCACTTACTCCCATATTTTATTTATCATTTATTTGTTTATTTATTTTTCCTTTGTGCTATAAGAAACAGCTGTTTGAAGGCATTATGCCTGTCCACTAAACACTAAAATCATGGTCGGAACTAATGCGTTAGTACAATCCTGTAACTTTGATCTCGCAACACAAGGGCAAATTTCCATTATTATTATTATTATTATTATCATTTTTAAGTTGAACTTGAAATATTAGTTTGTCTGCGGTTACTATTTGGCAAATGCTGATTCACAAAAATGTGTTTTTAGGAAGCAGAAGGAGGCGTTTCCTCACCCTTGTGAGTGGAAACAGTCTTGGCGCTCACAATGAATTCATACAGAAGCTGAAGGCCTTGGGTCAGGCTGAGGTGACATTGTTTGACGACGCTGACTACATCCTGGCATTTTGTGTAGTTAGCACACGAGTTGGCACTGACATCCAACACGCAATGGAAACCTTTAAAACTGGTAAGGAATCCGCTTGAAATAATTGACCCACTGAGCACCAACTGATGAACAAATCAAATCCCTCCCTCCCATCCTTCCGTTATATAACCCTAAATATTCCTCTATATCCCAACAGGTGATAAACCAGTTCTTCTGGTCGTGCTGCATGTCACCTGCAATAGTGAAAAGACCCTAGCTTCGAGACCCAGGCCCGCGCCGAATGTCTTTCTCAGCGTGGACTGCCTGTTCAATGAGGGCCAGTTGTTGGTCTGTAACCAAAATGAACAGGCATTAACCAAAGTCAAGACGGCTCTTGGATATCAGTCCTCCATGGTAATGGCATCCATTTCCCAAACTCCAATCAAATCGGGTTTCGGTACTTATGCATTTCTGAAAAACAGGTGTTTTTATAGATTGTGTTGACAGACCCCGTAAACCAGAAGTCTCAAACTACAGGCCTGGGGGCCACCCGTGGGACAATTGAATACGGCCAGCTACACGTTTATGATATATTACTAAATCTGGCCTGCAAATTCATTTTGATTAAAACATTTTAAAATCACAATGTTTAATTAATCCGTGTAACAAAGAAACACATTAACAGGAAACACAACCGCATGAACAGGAAACACAAATGCATTAACGGGAAACAAAACCGGATGAACAGAAAACACAACCGCATGAACAGGAAACACAACCGGGTGAACAGGAAACACAACCGCATGAACAGAAAACACAACCGCATGAACAGGAAACACAACCGGATGAACAGAAAACACAACCGCATGAACAGGAAACACAACCGGATGAACAGAAAACACAACTGGATGAACAGGAAACACAACCGGATGAACAGAAAACACAACCGCTTGAACAGGAAACACAACCGGATGAACAGGAAACACAACCGGATGAACAAGAAACACAACCGGATGAACAGGAAACACAACCGCATGAACAGAAAACACAACCGCATGAACAGGAAACACAACCGGATGAACAGAAAACACAACCGCATGAACAGGAAACACAACCGCATGAACAGAAAACACAACCGCATGAACAGGAAACACAACCGGATGAACAGAAAACACAACCGGATGAACAGAAAACACAACCGCATGAACAGAAAACACAACCACATGAACAGGAAACACAACCGCATGAACAGAAAATACAACCGCATGAACAGGAAACACAACCGGATGAACAGAAAACACAACCGCATGAACAGAAAACACAACCGCATGAACAGAAAATACAACAACCGCATGAACAGGAAACACAACCGCATGAACAGAAAACACAACCACATGAACAGGAAACACAACCGGATGAACAGAAAATACAACCTCATGAACAGGAAACACAACCGGATGAACAGAAAACACAACCGGATGAACAGAAAACACAGCCGCATGAACAGGAAACACAACCGCATGAACAGAAAACACAACCGCATGAACAGGAAACACAACCGGATGAACAGAAAACTCAACTGCATTAACAGGAAATACAAACGCATCAACAAGAAACACAAATGCATTAGCAGGAGACACAATCGCATAAACAGAAAATACAACCCCATTATCAGAAAACATTATTTTGTGTCTGTTATTGTGTATATAAGAATTTATACAAGGAACAACCTGGAGCCGCAACTATCACAGACCAATCGCGTCACGGGAGACCACCATGTCCAAATCCTCCATCTGCTTCCTCCATGCAATTAATAAATAGAAAAAACAACTTCTATATCAATCCACAGTTTTTATTTAAGCCATTTAAGTGCAATGTTCCAGCGGAAACAGCTTCTACCGGCTCCGTGATAGTGTGGTGAAGTTCGTCAACGATTCAAATCTTTTTAAAAGGCAAATGGAGGATTTGGACACGGTGATTTCGCATGGCACGATTGGTCTGATAGTTGCGGCTCCAGGTTGTTACTTGTATAAATTATTATATATAATTACAGACATGAAATAATTTAGTTTAATATATTTTATTGCAGATAAATAAGTTCATCTGGTGTGGCCCACTTCCGTAATCGTGTGGCTCACTTCTGTAATGTGGTTTTGCATTTGTGTTTTCTGTTAATGCATTCGTGTTTTCTGTTAATGTGGTTGGGTTTTTCGTAATTTGCTTGTGTTCTTTTCTATTTGCATGTTTTTTTCTTAAATTGAGCTCTCAGGGCCACTGTACATAAGACTTACAAGATAATTCCATTGTGTGAAGTTTTTCATGCATTTTTCAACCACAATTTTGGAGAACAAAAACACACTACTTTGATTGGAAATTTTTAAATAAATCGTAAATAGGGAGCGGAATTTTAAATATTTTTTTCATATCTGTCCCATGACAATTCTTGATATAAAAACAACTGAGGACAAACCAGAAAGCTATCATAGAATTCTGATTGTTTTTTTATTTTCTCATGGTTGATTTGTACCAAGTACAGTAGGTAAATGGATTTTGATACAAATGCTTTACAGAAAATGAATATAATTAGCAATTTAATACTGGATATTTCACCCTTTCAGGCGACCCTCTGCTGTGTCCGCACGAGGCATTCTCGTAAGTACATCTGTGATTATGAATTGCATCGTGCTTGAATATATCATTTTTTGTATAATTCTGGTCAAAACTGAGTCTGGCTAAGCTACCAGTTTTGTTGTTTGACATTTACAAAAGCTCTCTCACCATGAGCTGCAGAAGGAAAATGGAATTTCTGGGAATTTTGTCTGGGGGACCTTTAAGCCTACGGTGAAACATAACTCGATTAAAATTTAAGCTGAATACTGAAATATATACACACATATATATATATATATATTTATATATATTTATATATGTGTGTGTGTATATATATATATATATATATATATATATATATATATATATATATATATATATATATATATACACACACACGCACACAACATTGTGAAAAACATACTATGTTTGGCAAGAGATCTGCAAGACCTTCCTTCTTTTCTAAGGCTTCTTTTTGTAGTTGGATCTCCTGGATTTCTCTTGGATCTTTTTTAAACACCTTGCTCCCTTTCATAGCTTCTATAATGGCCATATTTTATGGGTAATGGTGGTAAAACAGGGTTTTTTTTAAGCCTTAAAAAGAACGTCAAATCTTTTCAAAAACAGGAAGCTCACTATATAGTCATACTGTCTTAATACGTTAGACCAGGTTAAAAAAGTTGAAAATCTGCATTTTATCAGGTTTTTCAGGGTGTTAGTGACTTATTGGTTCTATTGATTGCACTTTTGCAATTCAGCACTTTTGGATTAATCCACACTAACATAAGAGACAAACAGGGAGTTGCACCGTTTCCTACTGGCAACCTATTGTAGGCAATCTTACGCTTTGGATATAATTTGTTTTTAAGTATTTTTGAACAAAATGTGATATTAATCATTCAAATCATGTTAAAAACAATAAACTAAGAAACACGTTTCCCATTTTGGAAAAGGAGAGTTAACCTTTTTTTAACACTTAAAACTTAGCGTGTGAATTTGTATGCACATTTCTTTATGTAAACACTCAAAAAAGAACCTCAATGTGCAGCCATAGGCTTTTGATTGTGTTATGCTCTCGACTTCTTCTTTCGCAGGTTGTGCTGTCCGGCTGTTCACGTTTTGTTTGGTCTTTTTAATATTATTGCTCATAATTTTATTGCCCGGCCTTGCAGAAACACATCAGTACATCGCCATAGTCACAATTATCCTTCTCATCTCTTCCCTCATCATCTTTTCCATGAAATCACTGCGCATGTAGTCAGAAAGAAATATCAGAAAAATGCTGCCACATGCAACCCAAGTGGCGTTTCCAGCGCCCTCTGGCACAGGCGATGGCACCACTCCCACACCACACCTTGTATATAAATGAAATAAATGGGTACAAAAAAACCTGAAAGCTACCATTACATTTTTATTTTGAACACATTTTGTATAGCCCAAAGGTGTTTTCTGTCCCCTCGCCCCTCACCCTAACCCTGCACACACATCCTCCATTATTTGTAAATGGGAAACTCCTCATAGGGCCTTTAAGGTTAGATGTAAGGAAGGGCAGGGACATGATGCTGGAGTATGTGCAGGATGGAATGGAAGGAAGGTTTGAAGTGGATCAGAAAGAAGAGCCTGAACACACAGAAAAATAAAACTGGGCAATTTGGAATCAAACATTGTTTTTCAAAGTGAAGCCATAGAAGAACCAGCACTGGTTCCGCAAAAACCCTTTCGGACCATTTTACCAGATCAAAGCTTAAAGCAATGGTGCATTTGCCTTTTCAAATGGAATTGACAAACGGCACAGTCAAGTAGCTGACAAATTATGTGGCGTAGCAGTGTGACTAGGAGATCATTTCTGAGGTTGGTTCCTCATCATATTGTTAAAGTAAAATGTAAATAGAGACTGTCAGGGGTAGGGTCAAACATGTGTGCTGACTGGTAAATGGAATAGAACTTGATTTAATGGTCCTTTTATGCATGAATGTCAACTTGCATGGTTACATGTACAATTTATATATATATATATATATACACACACACATAAATACATACATGTTTGAAAAGGAATTATTAATTAGCGTTAATTAACATTATAATTAACGCAACGCTCTTGACTTCTTTCACAGGTTTCCTGATTTTGGGAGCCATCATGTTTGCCATTATTGTTTTTTTGATTTTTCTCATCTTATTCCTTGAAAACAAGCTATAAATAATAATAGCAACGGCATCATGATCATAATCACCACGGTGATTAACATCTCTTTATATTAAATCACCACGCATGCAACGTTTTTCAGAAATAAAGATTCCTGCACTGTCAACATTTTTGGATCTTTTCTAAGAGAAGAACTGATCTGAAATGTATTGTATTAGGCAGCAGGAGACAGACTTGTAATATTTATAATTCATTTGATTTCTAGAGCACTTTTCTCAGAACTCCAAGCATGGTACCAAGTAAAACCAGATCAAATCTAAAACAATAGCAATTTATACCTGGCATTACCTGCCACTCATTAGACCAATTAATGAGCAATAAGTATACAGCCACACTGATCCTGGGCCCAATTACCTAGACCCAGGAAAGGTGTGGATGCTCAAACCACACCATCCCCACACAACATACCCCCGACACCAAACTGAGGCCAGGGCAGTGGCTGCTGGGCGGAGCAGCTAGCTGCAGGTGGTTACCAGTGGTGGTTGCTGCGGCTGCTTCTCCCCCGGCCCTCCGCTCGACCCCCTGGTTGCTGCTGCTGCCAGTCGGGAAAGGATTGATGCTGTGTCCCTTCCCAATTGGAGGTATGATGCACATTGGACCGGGCAAAAACAGAAACCAGTACTGAAAAAAAACTTGTGGGCTGAGGGGCACGATAACAAGTTTAAGCCGGGAAGGACCATACCAGTGTAAAATATAATGGCTTTTACCCCTTTTACTAGTCAGTACACACATTTCACAAAGGTTGTCTTAATCTCATAGTGCTAAAAAAAAATTTATTCTGCATTGTAATCTCCATCTCTGATTTCATTAGATTTTTCATCTGTATACATTTTGAGCAATAGGAATTTTGATGTGAATTAAAAAAAAAAAAAAAGATTGTGATGTGATTTCAATGGTTCATCCATTAAACCCATGCATATTGATTCCTGATTATTCATGTGTTCTAACCGTAACCATCAAAATAAATGTAAACCAATACACATTTCTGATGTTTTGTATTTTATTGTCAGGGTGGTATTGCTAATCAGTGAGATATGGGGTTGGTTCACCTAAAAGGAGGTGGTATACTGATCATTAGAATACGTTAGTATACTCATCTATATCATGGGAAACTAGGCTGTTAAGTAAGTATACTGCACATGGATTTCATGAACCCGACGAACTAAATCCTTGCATGCATGCACAAGTTGATGAAGCACACAGATCGCCACACACAGTTGTGATTGGACTTTAACTAAAGGAATATGGGATATGAACTGTAAACCATACAAAATTATAAGGTGACAGGTATTATTTTATTACTATTAACCTTTATTATGTTTGACATTTCTTTTTCAAGTATTACCAGAAGACAATTAGATTAAACAAAGCGTAGCACATTAAAACGTCACAAATATATACACTTCTGAGTACAACTGACACGCTGCGGAGAAAGTTCTACAAAATAAAAACCCAATAACATCACTTTCATAATTTATAGACATTCCAGAGATATCAGTGTATACGAACTTCCTGAATTATAATGACTGGTAACAATCACCGTACGCAATTACATAATACAAGGAACATGTTTTTATTGTGTATGTGTTTTGAAATATTTTCATTCTTTTTGTGTTTTTGGTGTAGCCCACTACACACAATTCCTTTCATTATATATCCTCTACAACCAAAGTCAGTTAAACCACTTACCTTTGTTTATTTATTTATAGCTTTATAAAATACATTATAATTGTGAAGGCAGTTTTCTGTTGATTTACAAAGTGGCATAAAATAATTATGTTCCCCAAAATGGATTAATAATCGTGATAAATAATCGTGATGACAATATTCTCCAAATAATTGTGATCATCCTTTTAGCCATAATCGGGCAGCCCTACTTCAGAATGATAACCTCCATAGTTGCGGCGTAGGACACCCACCCACAGCCGCAAACACCTCCTGACCATAGAGTCACACTGTAACCATGGTGCAACAAATTAAATTCTGCAGTCACAAAACACACCTGAACAGAGAGCCAAAGCACACTCGTCCATTGGACATCAACAAAGTTAATGGCTGACTACCCTTGACCCCGCGTATTGCTGCCTGCAGCTATATTTATTATTATTATTTTTATTAGGGGTACATAATATTTTTAATCTTCTCTGCAGTCCACGGTGATTGGTCGAACACATGAGCATGAAAAATACTCGTGAAAAAACATTTCATTTAAAGTAAACAAGTCTTTATTGATACACAATTTATTTCAGAAGCATTCATTGTAAAGGCACTTAAAGACTGATCACGGGATTACGGAAAGTCTGAAAATTGTACCTAACACTAACTAAACTAAACTAAACTGGACCCTGTGTATTGCTGCTTGCAGTAATATTTAATATATATATAATATATCATGTATTTATATGATATATAAATATCATAAATATACAGATAAATAAGCCTAAAACTATCTGGAAAACCGACTTTGGCATAACACACGAACATGGCTCCGTCTTGTTTGAACCGCGCTGTCACAAAGACCACGTGGTTGACGTTTCATCCAAATCCATCCACATGGAGCAGATAGTAACGAAAAACCTGTCCAGATTTTGAGCGATTTTAAGACCGACAAGCTAGTACCCCTGATGCCGAAATATGTCCAACCCAGCTAAAACTATCTGCAACACAACTTCGGCATGAGCTAGAAACACAGTTGAGTTGTCGTTTAAACCACTATGTAACAAGGATCTCGTGGTTTAAATTTCATCCAAATCGATCACACATGTACGTTACCAAATTATTGATTTACGTGTACATATATATAGCTTCTTACCTGGTAGATGTCAGGAGATCTGTTGGATTGATATTTTAAATCCGTGGTTCACATTACTTTGCAGGATTAATGAAAAAAATGAAAATAAAAACAACTCCTTAAAATACATCAGCGCGTCCCTCGAAAACGGTCAGAAAAATGTCAGAAAAACAGAAGCCATGCAATGGTAATTACTAACAGAAATATCTCAACGTTTGTCATATTTCATGGAAACTAAACTTACTGAAGATGTAATCCAACTAAAAAAACTGAACTCAACTTCACAAAAGAAATACGTAAATCACACTGCTATCGCAAATCGACGCCAATACGTCATAATTGACGTATGCGACACACAACATCTACTGGCACAGAAACTCTGGAAGTACTTCAGTGCAGCAAGTAAGTTATAACGATGACAATACATAGTCTCAAATAAAAAATAAAATATATTTTTGGGTAATAAATGAAACATTGTCCTATAACTACAAACTGTAATGAAACGGCCAAAAAGTGTTAGTGATCTTGACTCATTTTTCCATAATAATTATAATTGTAAATTTATGTTAAAGTTCCATAAATTTTATTAGAAGTCCAGTAGAAAAAATAATAATGTTCCAGGAAGAGATTATATCGCAATATCAGCATTTTTGAACATATTTTTATAACTGACCTTTCTGATACATCTATGTCAAAATCATAAATTAAAATCAACGTTTGACGTGTCGTTGAACTGGAACAGTTTCATTTGTAATGCCATTAGCGTCAGATTCACGAAACTACATGGACGTAACTACATTATATTTACGCGTCCAGGTCAGTCTGAAGGTGAGTTACAAAATTCAAAGAAGGGATTCAGTGTACGTAACTCCTCGATGTTTGATGTTTATACGTTAAGTAAATTGTGACGCATCGCACAAAATTATCAAGAAAAGTGTACCTAAAACATATACGCTGCCTGCAGCTATATTCATTATTATTATTATTATTATTATTATTATTATTATTATAATTATTTTTGTAGTAGTAGGAGTAGTAGTAGTAGTATTGTTATTGTCGTTATTTTTTTTTCATTATTATTAGTATTATTTGATTGCCTTGTATTTATGTAAACCACTACTAGTTGAATGTTGTCTGTGAAAAGTACTGCTAATAATTACAACAGGTTGATAAAACTTTCATTGAGTGTGAATATAGTACAGTATTAGCTTCGTCCCGTATGTTCTGTGGCAGACGCGCAACAACACGCAAGTTGGGTAAACAGTGAAAGTGAAAGTAAAATCACGCAGCGATGGCGGGGTAAGTAACGAACGCACTCGTATACAGTTCGACATCATTATACACTGTATTTAACCTTTTTAACGGTTAGATGTCATAAAAAAAAAAGCACGTCAAACACAGGCTTCCATCACGTTTCCCCGACTTGACGGAACTGTTATGAAACCACGAACCTTCCTTTTCACGTTCTGTCGTTTGCTTCTGCCGTTACATGAACTTCCCTAAAACGTTGAGCGGAATGCAGTCGTTGGCGATGGAACGTCCAGGCGCGTAGACGTCCGCTCAACTTTTAGAAACTTTGAACCCGACGCGGCGGGCTTCTGTTCCACGGGGTCACACGTTCTCAACCGCCAGGTCACGTCACGCCACGTCATATGCGCACGGAGTCTGGGGGCATTTCTAAGACTGACAAATGATATTCGAGTGATGTACTTTTAATTACAATTTCAGATAAGCAGGTTTAATAAACGTATATAATCATTTCTATATTATGCATTTGGTGCGCCCTGTCCCTAAAAGTAACCTTTGGCGTGCTCAAAATTCCCTTGAAGCCCATTGTGCAGTGTGGAATATCTGCACTTTGACCAGTCACGCGCTCAGTTGTGAAAGCACGGAAAGAAATGTTCTTAAAAGCCCTGATGTGAATTGTGACGCTTAAAATTGGTGGTGCTACCTCCAAAACAATAACGGAAGGACAAATAAAGAACATTTGTCGCGCCCCCCCAATCCCCCATTTCTTTCCCAATTGTATTATATACCACGTATACCTTTCACATCTATGTCGAGTTGGTAGCAATATTGATTATTTATTTCCGCGAGCTTGGATTCGCACTCTGCACCGTGCACCGGGGCATACGCGCCCAAGCATCGGAATAATGGAGCGGCCTCTGTTGCCTCGTAATACGGTTACTTTTCAAGCACTTCTAACGCTAACTTCATTTGTCTTCATCGTCTCCAGATGGATGGGCCAAGGCGGAGGTGGAAGCAGGCATGGTCCGTTTGCATAGCTTTTCTTTCCCGATGCTTGCCCGCCACTCCAGCTCGCACAGATACTTGTGCGCACTACCTCGGCACATTGATGAATGGAGAGTTTGATCAAAAACAAAATATAACGTATGTAAATAGAATGTAGTTACGTCCCCTGTCATTCCATGGAGCTAACGCTAATGGCGTTACGTTTGAAACAGTTCCAGTGCTGCTCCCAAAGAGCAGGTTTGCGCCTTGCACGGCTGCCTTCGCCATTGATCGGTGAACGGGTATGAAATGCACAGTTATAAGGTGCTATTTAAAATGCAGTCCACTTATCGGACTGCCATTCTGAAACTGGACTGAGGGCAGTATTGTTCCCCCTTTGTAATTGTTTTCATCTTTAAACCATGTTCAAGTTCAAGTTCAAGTTCAAGAGATTATTTGTCACATACATACACACACGGTCGTACATATATGCAGTGAAATGTCATGACACCCGGTGATTACGCGCAATAAGCTCTATAAGCTCTAAACAATCTACTCTACTCAAATGTGCGTAATCATATCCAGTTTTTCCAAACCTAATCCATTGGTTTTATATTGTGAACAGGCAAATACTGACCGACTCGTTTGTCTTTATTTACAGGGGGGCACCTAAGGAGGTTCTACAGCACCGTGAGTGGAAACACTCTCGGCGCTCACCATGAATTTGAAGCGAAGCTGACGGCCATCCGTCAGTTTGAGGTGACGTCACCCGAGGAAGCGGACTACATCCTGTTGTTTTGTGCAGTTAGCACGCGGGTCGGCACCGACATCAGTTCCGCGATGGAAATTTGTCCAGGTAGGGACCATTCAAGTCATTTCTCCTCCCTCTCCTCCCATTCCTTCATTTCGCCCTTCCTTTTCTTCTTCCAACTCCCGTCTCTGTGTCCTGACAGCCGGTAAGCCAGTGATTCTGGTGGTGCTCCATCACACCGATGACGGTGAGAAGTTCATCGCTGCTAACGCAGGACTAGCCTGGCCAGACCTGCTTCTCAGAGTGGACTGCCTGTTCCACGAAGGCCAGATGTTGACCTGCGCCCAGAATGATGACGCTTTCAGACGGGTCCAGGGAGCCGTTGCACGGCAATGGTCCATGGTACCGAAGCCATTTTTCAGCCGCGTGAGTCAGTTGCAATATGTTGCACAAAGTTGAATTATGTAACATCTGATTTATGAGGAATACATTTGTGTTTGTATACATTGTGTTGACGGTTTCCCAACCGTTTTTTTCTGCCGCGGCGCACTTTTAACGATGAAGTAATCCCACGGCACAGCACTCTCCTGTTAACCACTAAAAACATCATGCATACTGTACATCATTCATACCCATGTTTCTGACTAACAGATATAGTAGTTAGCCGGAAAATGCGACGACCCCTTTGACCGAGTGACTCGTCAAAAACCGAATCTGAAAGACTTTCATCACGACCAATAGTCCTCACTTTCAGAGTCGAGCTTGTTGTGATGAAAACAGAGCGGCCATTCTGGCTGGAACTGCTGAATTTATACAGCCTTGTCATTTTGATTGTGCAACACAAGAGCTAGTTGCCATTATTCATTTTTTTCAGTGAAATTGGAAAATGTTTCATGGCAAACCTGCCATGCTCCCATGTCACACTAGTATGCCACGCCACAGTTGTTGTAAAACACTGGTATAAACTACCCTTTATATTATAAATAACAATTTCATTAACTCCTAGTTGGGACATTTTACAAGAGACCATTCCAGTTTCAATGGACAGCGGCGTTCAGTTGGACAAATCGCTGATTATCTTTCTTGACACTGAGAAAAAATGTTCATCTATCAAGTAGCAGTTGGAAATTAGCCTCTGGAGCCCCCTGTCCCTTTATGAATTCTGCGGTTGGGTAAGATATTCCAATTGAAAAATTCCCCGTCACACGCACAAAGGTTTGCAAATTTTGTTTACAGAAAAAGGCACGGCAACAACAGCAGCAAAACAGTTTTTTTTTACCGTCTCCGCAGCCGTGACGAGTGGAGCGCTGTCGATGATGTCAGTTTGAAGCAGCCCAGACATCAACAAACCACACGTTTTATCTATCTATTGTTTTTGTTTTTCAAACTTGTAATAATGTGTAATATTAAGGAGTTTTTGGCGCCGATCATTTTTTGCACACATACACACACAGAGTGTGGCAAAGTTCACGACATGTAAGGAAAAATACATACATTGTTTCCACGAAATTCCATTTAGACCATTATCGTTCAAATTCTCTCTCTTCTCTTCATTTGAAATGAGCAGAATAAATACTCCAAACAGACATTTCTCTGAAGGAGAAGGGATGATGCAGTTAAAGAATTTGATGGATAATTGAATTGTGTGGACTTCTCAATTTACAACTAAAATTTGCATCCTGTTTGCAGTAGTATTTCTTTTCTTACAGTGTTTTTCTCTTCCACCCTCCAGTTCATCAGCTTGTTGGCCATATGGACATGGTTGTGGAACAGTAAGTGTTATTATTAATAACAGATTTCTGTATACTTCAGTGTTTACTAGATTACGCGTGCTTGACACTGAATCCGAAAACACATCAGGTCACCCAATAATGTTCTTTGAACAATTTTGCGTGCCATCACACCTCCTGGCTAGAACGTTCAGGTTATTTATGCCTGCGTGTTTTACAATTGATTCATTCTCCGCGGCCATGTGCTTTTGCTGTACATTTACAGTTACGTTGGCATTGAATATCGAGCTTCAAATAATACAATTTAAAATATTGTTCTTCTTTTTTGTGTTTTTTGTTTTTTTATTTTAGGTTTCTGGAACTTCCCGTTTGCCATCAAAGAAAAACTGCTTGATGGGATTCATTTTCCGTTTAAATGCGTACTCTCCATCATTCGATTTATATTTCTCTGGGTAAATTACGTCACCCAGTGGATCCATGAGGCACCAGTGGGTCTAAAGCGCCGGCGGGATGTATGATGGGCATCAGTGGATGGGTAGGTGGGGAAGTTGGTAAACGTAAATTGAGTGAATAGGTTGTAATGACGTTAAGAGGGTAGGGGTTGGGTGTAGCGGAATGAGAGGGCGCAGGACAGCAGGAGGGTTAGTGGGAAGTTCGCGGCTCAGGTAGAATTATCACACGCCGACATTTTGAGAGACAAGCTGGCTTGAGATGGAGACGTAGACACGTCACCTAAGGGTTTTTAAAGAACCTGTTAACAAGGGTCAAGTTCGGCAGTACAAGAGATGCATTTTATGGAGTTTGCGATATGTTAAGAAAGTAATATCATACATTTTTGTAGAGGGAGCGACTGCCCGGTATAAAGCTAAAAGACAAAATGTCGGTACTGGCTAGGAGTTTATTGCACCTTATTTGTTTTATTAATTTTATTAATTTGAATTATCATTTTGTAATGTCCATTATCATTTTACCCCTGCACGTGGAACACTTGGTCGTGGGTGGATCGAACAAATGCATAATGTACAATTTGTTGTTGATTCATACAAAAGGTTTTCGGCCCAAAAAGCGGACCAAAACCAAAGTAGATTCCTAACGTTCTGTGTATGCCATTGTTTTTTAATTCTTGTTTGTTTTTCTGACCTCGCACACGCCCCACACGTTGGGAATCTCAAAACCTGCTCACCTTTCATCTAAGGCTTTTTGTAGTATAGTTGATTATACCGCGATAACTGGGATTACGTGACTGAGATGTAGAGCGAGAGGAGACGGAGAGTGAACTGAATTGATAACACGGACAATAAAGCATGTTGAAATGAGGGCTACTTCTTTATTGGACGACACTACAGCTGTATTCATAGATTAGCTTTTTGCTTAACCGGGTAGGCACTAAGACCCAAAGGAGACAGAGGCAACAGCGTGAGTCATTTTTTTTAAAACAAAATATATACATACATATATATATATATATATATATATATATATATATATATATATATATATATATATATATATATAAAAGAAAGAAAAAAACATTTATACATTTATATTTAAAGTATATATATATATATATATATATATTTTATTTTTTACAGACACAAGCACAACATATTGTCTGTCTCTCAACCACACGGACACGAACCCAGCTGCCGGAAATGAAAGTGAAAGTAGACGAGTGGCAAACGCAACTTCACGTCCTCAAGTGCGGCGCTAACTCTGCGCCCCCCAAAGTAAACATCTCGTCAGACGCCCCCGCAAGGCAGGTAAAAAGCTTATCGTTGTGGTTGTGATAGTGTTATTATTATACCGCCACACGTTGCCTTCACGGCTGTGCGCCAAGCACGACGTGGCCCGGGCCGTTAACTGCGTACACAGCTGAAATGAGCGCGATGTTGTCTGCGACCGAGATGCAGAGAAAGCTTCCGTGGGAAGCAGCACGTGAAGGAGGCCAGCGGCGACCATCCCGCCAGCGGTTAGAAGCAGAAGCCTGCCCCGAACAATGACCACGTTGTACTACTAACTCCTGCTAGTACTGCTACTAATACCTGTTAGTACTGATACTAACCCTTAGTACTGCTACTACAACTTGTTGGAACTACTGCTGATACCTGTTAGTAGTACTAACACTAACTGTTAGTAGTACTACTAATACCTGTTGTACTAATAATACTAACTATTAGTAGTACTACTACCTGTTGTACTACTAATACTACATTAGTAGTACTTCTACTACCTGTTAGTACTACTACTACTACTAACGGTTAGTACTACTACTAACCGTTAGTACTAATACTAACCGTTAGTACTACTACTACAACTTGTTAGAACTACTACTAATACCTGTTAGTAGTACTAACACTAACTGTTAGTAGTACTACTAATACCTGTTGTACTAATAATACTAACTATTAGTAGTACTAATACCTGTTGTACTACTAATACTAAATTAGTAGTACTTCTACTACCTGTTAGTACTACTACTACTACTACTACTAACGGTTAGTACTACTACTAACCGTTAGTACTACTAATACCTGTTAGTAGTATTGCTACTAACTGTTAGTAGTACTACTACTACCTGTTGGTCCTACTAATACTAACTGTTAGTAGTAGTACTACTACCAGCTGTTAGTACTACTACTAATACCTGTTAGTACTACTACTAATACATGAAGTACTGCTTCTAATACATGTTAGTATTACTACTACTACTACCTGTTAGTACTACTACTACTACTACAACCTGTTAGTATTGCTACTAATACCTACTACTAGTACTAACTGTTAGTACTACTACTACCTGTAAGTACTACTACTACTACCTGTAAGTATTACTACTACTACCTGTTAATACTACTACTTCTAACTATTAGTACAACCAATACCTGATAGTATTACTACTACTACCTGTTAGTACTACTACTACTAACTCTTAGTACAACTAATATTAACTGTTAGTACTACCAATACCTGATACTACTACTACTACTACTACTACTACTACCTGTAAGTATTACTACTACTACCTATTAGTACTACTGCTATTAACTGGTAGTACTACCAAAACCTGTTAATATTACTACTATGACATATCAGTACTACTACTACTAACGGTTCGATGCTAAGTCGTTATTTTGAGGAAGTTTCTCATTATAATGTCTTTACAGGATCGTTTTTCTTTCATCCCATTGTCAGGACTGAGCTTCCAGACGTACATATGTACACACATGCACACACCAAGGTGCACGCTAGGCTAATGATGACACGTTTCCAATGCAGTGACTCACTCACACAATCGTAATCAACAACCACCTTCAGCACGCGCTCCCAAACAGAAGCCAAGTTTATTATACATCATGTTTTTCTACATACTTCTCCATACTACTCCTGTAATGTGCTTTCAACGCTTCTAATACTCACTCCCTTGTATTTTCCAGATCTCCGGAATGATGGGCCAGCGACCACTGAGTAGGGCCAGGTCTTATGTCTTATTTTTCCAGCCCTTCTTTTCTATTACAATGACGATAATGATGAAGCAAGAGTCAGTGGTGCTTCAATATTTGTTGGACACCTTCTTAGTGCTGGTGTTTTATTTCCATGGTGTGACCCTCATCATACTGTGTTTCATCTCCACTGTTCTTGGTTTATGTCTGCCTGTGTGTTGTCTGGTGAGCCGAGGACAACCTTCCACCACGCTGGACAATAAAGATCTATTATTATTATTATCATTATTATTATTATTATTATTATTATTATCATGATTCACAATTTAAAAATCCACTGCTACGTTCATTTAACAGCACACGTGCTATTCACGCTGCTGTGACGCTTTCCCTGTGTAAGTGCTCTGAAATAGGGCTGAACGACTCATCGCACTTCAAACCGACATCCCAATGAAGTGGGACGCGATTTTCAAATCGCAACGGCCGTGATTAAAAAGCTTAAGTTTTTTGTTTTTGTTCTTTTTGTCGACATTGGCCAAAAATCACTTTGGAATATTCCCTCGACATTCCTCCTAAGCTCATTCACTTGCGCCTGCAAAGAGGATGTGTGTGGATGTGTGTGCGCGCGCAACATTTTCACAAGAAGTGACGCATTTCTGCTGAAACACTGTATTTTTGCTTCGAGGGTTAATTTTCAGATTTGGATAATTACAAGGCTTGAAGTCCAATCCATCAGTCAATATTCTCCTGCGATGGAAGGTTTTTCTTTTTAGAATACAACAGTCCAGTAAAGATATGTTATTCGTATCAATATTGAATCTCATCTCGCCTCGCCTACAGGAAAGAGCAGTTTATATGTGGACTGTATCCAATGTTTGGATGGTCATACTATAGAATGATTTATTGCTTCTGTTTAGTGGATAATACAGAAGATAAGGAACTTATCGCAAAAAAAACCAAACATATGATATCGCAATATGGGTCTCAATAAAAAAATGTTTCGATCTGATTTCGACTCTCCCAAATCGTTCAGCCCTACGCTGGAATGTGACCCGTTGGGGGCAAGTCGGTGTCGTGTCAGTATTTTATGTTCATCATATGGTTCCGACTGACTCGTTTGTCTTCATTTATAGGAAGCAGCCTGAAGAGGTTCTACAGCGCCGTGAGTGGGAACACTCTCGGTGCTCATTGTGAATTTTCGAGAAAGCTGAAGGCCATCGGTCAGATCGAGGAAATGTCACTCGAGCGAGCAGATTACATCCTGGCATTTTGTGCAATTAGCACACGGGTCGGCACTGACGTCGGTTCCGCAATGGAACAATATCCAGGTGGGGGCTAGTCATCGAAATAATGGTGCTAGAAATTGTGAGTTACACGTCCATTCAAAGGTCATTTTTGGCCATCAAATAAAGAGTTCATTAAAGTGGGGTTATTTTCGTTGTCACTTGAGGTGGTGGGAAATCTGAAATTTGCACGCCCCATCTTTGAATAAGTGCCATTTTGTGAGATTTTTATTTACAAAATAAACTTATGGGTTGCCACTTTACTTTTTTTCCATTCATTAGTTTGGTTCATTGAATTCATTGAGTCCTGCCTTTCTCTGTGCCCTGACAGCCGGTAAGCCAGTGATTCTGGTGGTGCTCCATCACACCGATGACGGTGAGAAGTTCATCGCTGCTAACGCAGGACTAGCCTGGCCAGACCTGCTTCTCAGAGTGGACTGCCTGTTCCACGAAGGCCAGATGTTGACCTGCCCCCAGAATGTTGAAGCTTTCAGACAGGTCGAGAGAGCCGTTGCACAGCAGTGGTCCAAGGTACTGAATACCAGCCTAATAAATCCGATCGGATATGTTTTTTTTTGTAAAGGAGTTTTATAGAGTTCTTAAGAAGAAAAGTGGTATTTGCAGATCACTCCGTACAAAAACGCAAAAGCTCATTCCTCAGAGCGAATGACCCCTTCCTAGCATCATGTTGTGGATCTCAGTTAATTTTTGGTTCCAAGGTTTGTGAAGATAGCATTTGGTTCTACTGGAAACAGAAGTATAATTCATCAATCTTTTTTCTTTGTCTTTTCGTCTGGGTTTTGTGGTACAATTGTATCGCCATTGGCATTCAAATTATTTTCACCGCGCTCCACTGCAACCATCACTTAGCAATAGACGGTGAGACCTAGTCGTTTACTCAGTCAATCAAAGGAGCACGGTGTAACGTCACTAGTGTTCCACTTCACGGCTGTCTGCATGGTGAGTGAACAAGCTTAAACTGTGATACGTTTTTCAATTCAAGTAAATGTGCTCTCACTGGACTTGTGGTTATTTTATTCACCATGAAAACAGCCGAGGCCCAACATCAGAGAGCCTCAGACAATGCTCCTTTCAAGCCATCATTTTAGTCTGAAAAGTGGGAGGATTTTCAATTTTCCGTCAATAATTAACCGTCATGCTTTTCAATATTAACAGTTGTGCTTTTCAATTCCCCAGGTCATCAGCTCCTATGCAGCGTGGACCTACAATTGTAAGTAGTGTAATGTGCTCATGTTATGTGCTCAAATTATTCAACACAGTGATGCTCATTTTAGTTTTTAGTTTTTTTGAAGCCATTTTCCTGAACTGCACACAGAAAACTATTAAAATCCAATACACGGCGTGACAAAACACCTTTGTGATGGGGGCCGAAATATATAGATACACGATTTCTGAGTTATTATTAATCCATTATTTAAACCTATCTTTTGGAATTTTATAAAGTCTGCCGCCTTATCATTCACTCACAATGTAGTTATAGTCATAATTACAATACTGCTTCTTTCTTTGTTTCAGATTTGCGGAAGTCTCCCAGGACTGTGACTTTTGTGGTCATGATGTCACTGTTTTATGGCTGTTATGTTTCGAACAAGGCGTCTGAGTATGCCCAGTCTTTGTTTCTATGGATGAATCACTGGAATTGGTCAACTCCAATCATGCATCCAGAAGATGAATCATTGTAATTGATGCCTCCCAGACAGTGACTTTCTGGGCCACGGTTATTGTCCATTTGGAGTGTAAGACATTAATGCGGGGTTACGTCGGGCGGTTCCGCTTTGTTTATGAACAAGGGTTGCGTGTGACGTGTCATTGCATTTGCTGCAAGTTATAATATTTACTGCAATTGCAGAATCCATACATACATCACACTTTAATTACTCAAAGCCCTAAGGTCATTCCATTAATGTTTAGCGCCCACGTGACATCGCCTTCAAAAGGCTAAAAATATACACTGGTGGTAATTGTAGGTAATCATATAAAAGTAATACCACCGACACGTGCGGCCATTCTAAGGCACGCTGTAAAAGACTGGGTGCGGCAGGTTGTTTCTTTGACCTTAGTAAGCGCTGTTATGTGAATAGCTTCTTTGAAAGAAGCAGAACACGACACTGACACCGTTATATCTTGGTGAAGCCAGATACTAATCATCTTCGTTTCTATAGAGCCTGTCATAGAAAATGCACAGTTCTTAACAGGCATTTAGGAATTAATTTACAGTCATTCTTTATTTAAAGTGAATGAATAGTACAAGTGCGGAGCAAAAAAACAAATAAGGAAGAAAGAAAAGGGTGAGAACAGTCATACCAGTTAAATGCCAGAATAAACGTGTGTTTTCAGTTGCTTTTTAAGGACATCTGCACTCTGCTTCTGATATTTTGTGGGATGGTGTTCCACAACTTTGGGGAGTAGTGAGTATAAGCTGCAGGAAGATTAAGTGTTTTAAAAGTATTGGCATGTGTGTTAAAATACATTTGCAATAAAGTGCATGAACTAAACTTGGTTCACTTGGCTTAAGTTACAGCGAGTGGTCTCTGTGTTGCCGCCGTGCGTGCAGCACCCCAGACGGCCTGCGGGCGCCGCTGCAGCTCCACGGCCGCGGGCTCGGAAAAAGCGAAAGTGAAACTTTGCAAGCCGCTAAAAACAGTCCTGCGACGTAACGAGTCCTCAAGTTCGGTGAATTTCAGTGAAACAAAAAAGGTAAAGTAGTAAAGCGAAGCCGGGATCAGCGTTCACCCATGGATTCGCCTACAAACGGTAAGGAAGAACGTAGATACGGAACATGTAAAGCTGATAACGTGCTATCTAGAGCAATGTTGTTATATAACGCGGGCGGGCTGTGCAGCCGGACCGGCATCAAACTGGGGGTTGTTGTGTGTATTCAGGGTCATTATCGCCCTGGAACGCGGACGGGGCTGTTAGGTCTTGTTGAATTAGTCCTTGGCTGTTGCGTGTTCATGCATCTCTTCACCCCATCACACCGGGCCGTGCACAGCCTTCGCGTCCGCCAACCACTAAACGGGCGAAGCCTCTCTTTGTCGAGACGGGTCCGCAGGTGCAGATCCGGTTATTCCGTGACCGTCGGCCACTAATTCGGGTCAAGGGACCGTCGTCGCCTGTTGCACAGCCTCTGGTCAGGCTGTGCCCGCCCCCCATGCGCAGCCAAGATGCTAAACTCAGCAAGTGACCATGACACCAGATAACCTGGCTACACTGTGCTACTGAACAGCAAACCCAGTGCGGCCTCAGCATGTCAGCCTGTTCCAGCAAAGTGACGCCCAGGCTGCATTGAGAGACATTGAATTTGCATGGTACAAGTGAAGGCACGGCCGGAACGTCCTAACCCGGGCAAGCGGGCCAAAACGGGAATTGAATTCTCAACTCAAGCACGCATTTATAATAATGTCCAATCTTGTAAATGGGCTCCAGGGACCAACGTCGTTCGTCTGACGGCCCAGAGAATGTCAGTGTTCAGGACATGGCAGAGCTCCGAAAGAGAAAGCTTTAGCACAATTAGACAAGCTTGTAGTTGACTGACCTGTTCCAGGAGAACCGTGACAGATTTCCCAGGCTCAGCAGCAGCTGGTGTTGACAAGCGGGGGATCGGCGGGATCCTGGACCGTAACCTGGGGGCGTAGTGGGTTTGTGAAGAGGCCTCTCTTCTGATTTCATGGTAGCGTGAAGGAGAGCTGAAGGAATAAACACTGAACGCCGCTCAAGGCCTTCTTCAACGTCACCGGCCTCCCAGCTGAACAACATTCAAGAGGTTTATTCGTCACATACATACTTCATACATATATGCAGTGAAATGTCAACGCAACGCACATGGCGATTATGCGTAATATGTTCCAGACTAAACACAATAGCTACCTAATTTCTACTTTACTAACTAAAACTAACCGATTCCTAAAATATAATGCAGTAAGTAAATAGAATAAAATAACTCAAAGGTAATGCAGAGTGGGGGTACAAAATATAAATAAAGGGAATAGACTTATGTATATGGGATAGGTTACTATGTATATTCAGATATGTGCATTAAAGTCGCATGTGAATAAAGTGAGGTAGTGTGTGTGGAGATATACAGTACAGTATACAACAGTACGACACGGCAATACTGTAACAGCGAACAGAACAGCAGAACAACAGAGGCAGTGGCATTTCCTGCGTGTTGCTCCCTGGCCCAGCGCTGAGGGAACCAGTAGCTTCATAACCACTTCATGATGAGAAGTCATGGTTTGCACCAGGACTGAAATCACAAGTCTCACTTCCCCCAAAACCAGTGTAGGTCACACTGTACGCATTGCCACTGGGCTGCCATAACCCTCATCCTGGAAACCAGCGGATCCACTGGAAGACTTTCTACCCACAGCTGCCATGTAGTTAACATTGACATTTGGAGAGCTGCTGCAGACGCCAAATCCACTGCCAGCACAGGCAGTAGATGCTGGATCCCTGCTGACACAGCCATAGCCACCGCTAGGCACACCCTGTTTAGACAGTCCACTGAAGAGAAGTCCACATGGAAGGAGTCAGAGCTGGATGGGTAGCTGGGTTGGAGAAGCTGCTGCCCTGACCAGAACTCACACCACACCCACTATCCCAGAAGCCAGAGTTACAGGGAGACACCCCTCCTAGTAGTATTTGAGGGTGGAGAAAAGTTCACTGAGCCAGAATCGGGGGGGGGGGGGGCGGGACGACGACTAAGACTACACCCAACTCCTGAAGAAAACGTTGTGTGAACAGGTGGTTGTCTGAGCAGGTGGTTGTGTCATTTCCTCAGGCACCACAGAGAAGAGAACCTGATCACAACGGTACACCCTGATTAATTAAAGCCATTTAAAGCTACCAGACACACCCTTTTGCAGGCGAGGACATGTGACCGTGCCAAACAACAGAGTAGAAATCCATAGCGCCCTGAAGACAACTTGACTAAATCAAGCAAAAAAATCAATGCAGGGAAAATGAGGTAAATGTAGAAAACCCACATCCTGCATTCCTCATTCCTCATTCCTCATTCCTCATTCCTCATTCCACATTCCTCATTCCTCATTCCTCATTCCACATTCCTCATTCCTCATTCCACATTCCTCATTCCTCATTCCACATTCCGCATTCCGCATTGTGGTGCAAGTTGTTTGTTAGCCACTTTCACACTCTCCTCTCACAGTGCTTCTTTATAAAGCACTTTCCAAGCTGTACTAATGGATGCCTGATTAAGGACAGCGGAGACCCAGGGTGTAGACCAATGCCCCTTCTGCTAAAGATCTGTACTATACTATACTACGAAATGTTCAGCAAAGTCTCCACAACCCAACAACTTCAAAGTTATTGCAGAGTGGGAACCGTCCAGCCTGCCCTTCTCTTTAAAATGTTTCTTATTTCACTGAATGACTTAATTCAATTTTACTAGAATGAGCCGTATTTTCCCAGTAAGACAGTGGAAGACATATTTTCTAGCGAGCTGATCAATCGATTGCGAGCCTTTGTACTGATGGCTGACGACCGATGGACGCTAATTAACTTCACAAATCCTGCCTTCTTTTCTTCTTGTGTTTCCCAAAAGCCCAAGGCGGCACCAGCAGTGACATGAAGGTGAAAACAAGAAAAACATCCAAAGGGGTAAGTACAGGCAGCGCGATGGTCCAGTGACACTTTCGCTTCAAGGACAAAACAGAGATGCTGAAACTCACAGTTTTCTACTTGCTTCTCTTTTCTCGAGGTGCCCTGCGTTGACCATTTTCAAATCTGTTCTTTTGCAGGAGAAATCGCCAAAAGGTAACAATTGTTTTCATGCTGTAGTTCTTTCAATGTGCTGCCCCCACTGTCATACTGCTGCCGCTGTCAATCGTGGTTGTTTTCCGAAACCGAAAGGAGCGAATAACCAGGGAGTATCCGAGCTATTGAGGTATTTGATGAGGTCTAAAGACCGAACTTTTGTCGTGTTTACTTCACGTCCCAACGTATATATTTTAATTCATTCAATTATTCTATTGATTCCTTTTATATATATATATATATATATATATATATATATATATATATATGAATTCTTCTATATATTTCCAAGCCCTGGTTTTAAGTCATTTTCTTTCAGAGAAATTATTTCTCTCCTTGGCATTGAATATCGTTGTTCACCACCAAGTCATAGTCTTAGCAGCATCCACAGTCCCTGTGCGTTCATTTCTCAGATGTCAATGTTCATCCACTGGCAGGATTTACAAAGTTCTTCACCCATGTGACTGGAAATACGTTGGGGTGCCACAAGAGATTCACCCTGAAGCTGAAAAGCAGCGGCCTAAAGGAGGTGGATTCCGGAGACTGTGATGTCATCGTAGCTTTCTGTCCAATCACTTCCAGAGTTGGGACTGACGTTGAGTGTGCAATGCAGAAGATTTTAGGTATATTTCAATTTTGCTTGTTCAAGTTCAAGTTCAAGTTCAAGAGATTATTTGTCACATACATACACATACGGTCATACATATATGCAGTGAAATGTCATGAGACCCGGTGATTATGCACAAGCTCTATAAGCTCTAAAAATACTCAAATGTGCGTGTATGGTTCTAATTAAGGCTACACCATATGGGGAACGTACGTGAAAATGTACGATGATGAAACCCGATAAAGCAAAATGTGCGAGTTCCATTTCCATTTCTCACAAGCTGTGATATTTCCTCAATTCTAGCAGTGAAACAGTCTTTTCACCAGCCCTTATGGAGGCAGATCGCTTCCATATGCTCCCCTTCCCCTAGATGGTTCATTCATTCGGTGTTTTCACATCTTGTTATGTTTAACTGATGATTGTACTGTATGACTACGCTGTTGTCTTGAAAGACTCTGGCCTCAAGGCTCTGTTGATCGAAAAAAAGTTGAATACTAAAGTGATATACACAATTCGAGCTCAGTTAATTCATCAAATTCATGGACTATTTAGCTGATCTAGAAATGTGTATATACGAATAGTAACTTCATGATAATGAGAATAATCAGAATACTAATGGCTAGGGATGGTGCTCTCCACATGAAAGAAGACATCGCTCCTCATTTCAAACGAAAACATTTTCACCTTGCAAGATTTGCGTGTTATTTTGAGAAATCGTAACCTCGTTAAGTTGCGCTTTTTTTTTTTAATTTTTTTTAATTTATTTTTTCTTCCTGTGAATACCTCAGAACAGAAGAAGAGCTGCTTTGCACTCAACTTTCTCTCCCTTTCTCTCCACAGTTGGCAAACCAGTGATCCTCGTGGTGATGCACCACACGGACAACCCCAACGTCATCATAGCTGACAGCAGACCACAAGCGTCAGGGCACGACGTGATACTGACCGTCGACTGCTTGTTTCATGAGAGCACGGGACTTTTTAAATGTCCCCGCAACGACAACGCAATCAAAGCGGTCGTCAAAGCCTTCAAGTCACCACATCCGGTGGTAGGTTTTCATCTTTTATCTCGTATTCTGCCACTTCAAAATTTTGGATTGTGGTAATGTTAGTCGTCATACCTTTTAATGGCACAAATTTGTATATATAAAACTCTGGCTAGGTTCCTCGAGGAAGTGAAGGAAAAGAATTGCCTGAGACAGCTGGGACACCCCGGGGGAATCCTGTTTTTGCTCCTGTCAAGACTGGAGTTAAAGGTGAGATTGAGGTCATACAGAGAAATTGTGACACATACATGACCCTATAACTTAACACTATAACGTCATCACGTATAGTTTGCTATTATAGTATATGAAAGAAAAGGAAATCTGCATCAGTACGACACACCAACACAAAGAACCCGATAACTATCCCAAGGAACCATGAATGAAACAGCCTCACCTCGGAAACTGGCAACAAATAAAGCGATTCATCCAAAACTAGAATACTAGTTATCCTCAATAATGGAATGGGTACAAGTCGATAAAGGGACCAATCAAAATACAGTTTGGTAGAGGATTTTTCCAGCTGACTCGCTCAGTAGACTAGTCGCTCAGTCATATTCATTTTTTACTGTCTTATCTGTTTTGTCTATTTTTGTCAATGCAGGTCGCAAGAAGGTGTCAAAGTTTTGGAGCTTCCTAGCCGGAAACACCTGCAAGGCTGAGGAGAAGTTTGAACAGCATGTCATGAAAAACAGCTTCAAAAAGTCGACGCCAGAAAAGTGTCATGTTGTCCTGGCTTTCTGTCCGGTCATCTTTAATACTCAGTCAGACACCATGTCTGCAATGCAAATGATACCAGGTATTGTTCCTTTGATCTGAGTATTATCTTTTTACGATTATGTTTTTTTTTATATATATGAGCTTCCAAAGACCACGTTCAACATCAATCAATATTTCTACCTTTGTAGCCACGATCCATAGTTTTATTGTGGATGCCACTGATTATCGAATGCTATGATACTACTTAGGCTGATGATGATACTACGACTAGCAGTCAGACACAGATGCAGACTGAAGCTGGTTTTACATTGAATCCGGAAACTGATCCGACAGTCGGATCCAAGCCCCTCAGCGGCTGTCCGACGACCTGTGTCACACCAAACGGCGGCTTTCCTGTCGGATCTGCACGGTTGTCTCTTCCTTTTTCGTTTTTTTCAAAAAATTTGCCTTTGCCATTTTCACCGAATGAAGAGATGGCCTTCATATAGTGAAAAGAGCGGCAAAAACTTTATTTACGTGTTTTTACTTTTTTAAACTTTTCTTATTAAAAACAAAATTCATTTTACACGCAAAATTCATTGATGAAATTATTGATGGTAAATATGGCAACATCCAACGTTGGACATATATACAGTACAGTATAAACTGTGTATATACATATGAAGCATATATATGTAACTTGGAGTTAAATTGGTCTGATAGTTTAGCAGATGCTTATGAACGGTGGCTTAGAGTCGTACTGTTGGAGCGAAATTTATCGCAAGAGTTGGAAAATTTGAATGCATCCCGGGCCCCAACCGGATGCGGACACTCGAGCCGACTCTCCGTAGAAATGAATGGACTTCTGGTTTCTTGTCGTTTGTCGGATTTAGTGCAAAGCCGGCTACAAAGGCAAAATGAGGTTTCAAAGCAAAATATCTTTACTTGCAAATAAGACAATACAAATAACAAAGACCACACACTGGGAAGCATAAACACACTGCAGACATCAACCTGGCCTGGACAAGAACAGCAAGAGAAGAGCGATAGAGGCGGTCAGGGAGACTAGTCAGCATTAATTATAGAGTTAAACGATAGGTTTGTTATTTTTCAACCCACGCCTTATTAAGATATTCGTTCCTTCACATAGTTTTTGCTTTTCACGCTTTACTATTTAGAAACGTACCGCTCTGCTGCAGTTTATTTCTAATGACAGTTTGTTTGCAGCTGCCACTCCTATTACTGCCAATTGAAATATTTGTTTGTGTTTGCACATTCCAGACGGTAAACCGATGATTCTGGTAAGGTTGCATCCCAACTGCAACAAAAACAGCACCGTGTGCAGCCGCACTCAAGATGTGACCAAGGAAAACGTCCTCCTCACGGTGGACTGCCTTTTCCATGAGACCCAGGGGCTGTTAGACTGTCAACTAAATAAAGAGGCGCTCGAAAAAGTTGTGGCCAAACTTCGGAAGCTTCTTAAGAATGGCACTCTGAGAACGGTATTTGACTGGTTAAATGGAAAACTCTGATATTTCTTTTAACCTAAGCCTTATCTTTCGATCATTGGGAGTCAACCCGAGTGAATGGCATCAAAATCATCCTTTATTTATTTATTTTATTTTATTCTTTATTTATTGCATCAAGTTCTATTGCAAGCAATTCTTTATGATTAATTAAGAGTGGCATTGCAGGTTGAGAATTTGAACTCAGTTTGCAGATTAACTCTGTCTTGGATGCAATGGCATACGTAACCTGTGTCTATGCCCAGCCTGCTGCGGCACAGGTAAAAAAATAAATAAAACAGAATCTTATTTTAAATGGATCCAGTATTGATCCAATGGGGCAATCCCTGCCACGTTCTTTGGCAGCGTCAATTTAAACGTTTCACTCGGGTCCCCAGAGTTTTTGCTTTAAGTCATTTTAAGCTATTTGTTGCCTTTCCATCAGTCTTACTTTATGATCAATTCCTAGGAAAGTCAGGGAAACTGACAAATAAAGACTCAGCCGCCAACGGTGAGTGCTAAACCCCACCTTTATGTTATTCATTCAAAATTAAACAAATGAAACATTTATTTGATTGTCTTTCATCCATATTTGGATATGCAGTGCAGGCCATTCTTTTTAAAGTCTCCACTTTTATGCTTTTGACCTATTTAATATCCGTTTTCTGTATAGGTGTAGTGTTTTTGAAAGTACAAGTGATTTGAAGGACTTACAGCTCATACAGACAAGATTGTAAATCTTTTAAAACAAGTCAAGCAACGTTATCTTGTTGATGACTCTCTACTCTTTTCCCCAAAAGGACAGGCTGTGAAGTTGGGTTCTTTGTGGATTTTACATTATTGTCGTTTTGTATGATTTCAGACATTTTTATTATAAAAGTGTTATGTTGTCTTCAAAAAGGGTGAAATGTGCCTCCCTGTGGCCAGTTTGTGATGTCGATTTCAAGTGCGTACAATTTTCCGTGTTCAAATGGTGATAATTATTGACCTATCTTGCTCTATCGCTTTTAACGCTTACTTCTTTTGACTCTTTTTACTAGGGGCGGAACCGTTGTCCTTTCGGAAGCAGCGGCTGTTTGGGAAAACCCCAAAGAGTATCTCCCAGTCCCGAGTCCCCAGTCCCCTGATATCTGCGCACACTTTGGGACCCCGGTTTTGTAATAGCTTGGTGAGGTGTATGCCTGAACAGCAGTAAAGGCATGAGAGATCCCTTGTGTTGCTTCAAGACTTAAATATACGAGTGAAATGTTTATGTTATGCAAGAGACCAAATCAGCAACGCACTACTCACGTTAGACTAATGTGTAATTTGAGTTGGCTGTTTAAGGTACTTCTTTGACCCTTATATGACTTAAAGATTGGGTTATAGCTCTTTTGAAAGTAACTCATTATAAGTCGTTTACTCTCTGTGCAAGTACGCCTATATAATGTGTGTAAGTAGTTAAATGAATTGCTTTTTTTTTTTATTTAGAAAATAAAAGATAACTCTCTTATTGGACTATTTAGAAACTTCCTGAACGTCTATTCAAGTCTAAATTTATGGAATGTCTTATATGTCTAGTAAACACTAACTCTCACTCTAACTAAAATGAAACGGTGGAAGTTTTGTGTTTACGGGAGATTTTTTTTCCTCCCCATTTTCTCTCAAGCGGTACTCGTGAATAAGACAATACCAGAGAATATGCATTACGATTTTTAAATAAGAAAAACAACAACTTATGGAGCAGAAGTCCAATGTGCATATAATGTGAACGGATGTAAGGAATGAGGTTTGTAAGAGAATATGAATAAAAAATGAAATATGTATACAATAATCTAAAATCTAGATTTAAAGTCCTTGGTTTTAACTTTGTTTTCCATTTTTTTTTTACCATCACTCAGTACTTTATTTTCTAAAACCTCTTTAACCTCTTTCATGAGGCAAAATGTATTGGACGTGTAAGTGAATGGCGCCATCTATTGGACAAAAATGGGAGATTCGTTTTTTTGTTTTGTGTTTCAATTTTTCTGTTTGAAGTTCAAGTTCAAGTTCAAGTTCAAGAGATTATTTGTCACATACATATACATACGTTCATACATATATGCAGTGAAATGTCATGACACCCGGTGATTACGCACAATAAGCTCTATAAAAAAGAAGGGTTTAAAACAAAACATTTTAAAGACAACGTTGGATGTTTCTAGTCTCTCCTTTCTGAAACACACTTGTCGAACATTTAAAACCGAAGCAAATGCATTCATCTTCACGCATGATATCAATTATTTTCAACAAAATAAGTACAGATTAAAACAATTAGTCATACAAAAAGTCTCTTAACAATAAAGTCCATTTTTTTGTTTTGAAAAAGTTTATTGTGTATCTATCCGGTTAACTCAGTGCTACTACTTGACTACTACTGCTATTAATATTTATGCTATTTCTACTTTTTTATTTTTCTATAACTACTACTCCTACAACAACTAGTTGTACTTTTCTTTATATGTTTTCAATTGTTGCTACTGCTACTACTGCTACTACAATGACAACTATTTATAGTATATTTAACTATTGTTTCGACTTATTTCTATAGTTACTACTATTATTACTGTTCTATGTTTGCTGTTATTCCTACTTGTTCCATTGTTGCTACTACTAATGCTATTTATAGTACAAACTATTATTCCTACTTTTCTATTATTGCTACTATAACTACTTCAATGCGTAAAAGGAAATGTATAGTTTATTACCAACATATATAAAATACATATATTGCAGTATAAGATGTCATAATCATTTATTAAAAAATCAATTTCCTGTGGTTACCCGTATTTTGAGTAAGCTTCCTTTCTGTTTTCTAATTTTCTGATGGCATCACGTGCTAGAAGGACAGTTGCGGTTGATTGAGCCCTGTGTGTTGGCTTCATGTCATCCATCACCATCCGCTGCCTTGGTTACAAGAGGAAAGCAACCTGCTGTTACACTCCTACTACCGCTCATATGCCTACTATCACCATTATACACTGACATGAGGAAGCACTGTGGGAGCTGCGGCTTCTGGAGGATGTCTGACCAATCAGTGTCTCTCCAATTAGATAGATAGATAGATAGATGATAGATAGATGGATAGATGGATGGATGGATGGATAGATAGATAGATAGATAGATAGATAGATAGATAGATAGATAGATAGATAGATAGATAGATAGATAGATAGATGATAGGTTGATAGATAGATAGATAGATAGATAGATAGATAGATAGATGATAGGTTGATAGATAGATAGATAGATGGATAGATAGATAGATCGATAGGTTGATAGATAGATAGATAGATAGATAGATAGATAGATAGATAGATAGATAGATAGATAGATAGATAGATAGATCGATAGGTTGATAGATAGATAGATAGATAGATAGATAGATAGATAGATAGATAGATAGATAGATAGATCGATAGATGATAGGTTGATAGATAGATAGATGGATAGATAGATAGATAGATCGATAGATGATAGGTTGATAGATAGATAGATAGATAGATAGATGATAGGTTGATAGATAGATAGATAGATAGATAGATAGATAGATAGATAGATAGATAGATGGATGATGGATAGATAGATAGATAGATAGATAGATAGATAGATAGATAGATAGATAGATAGATAGATAGATAGACAACCCTTTAATGTCAGCAGAAGTGCAGACCTCTTCTAGCAACCATAACAAACACACGTGGAGTGAGATTCAGCACCAAAACTGTGGCTTCTTCTCATCTCTCTGTTACAGCTTATGTGCAGGCATTGGTGAGTTCTAAGTATGACCTTGTAATGCAGTTTTTCGGGGAAGTTTCGGAAGTTTGTTGAGTTGAAAACCACTCAGTGCATCTGTCCGCCTCCTGAATGTCACCCCCTCTGAATTGTTACGTTACAATATATAACACGTGAGCAAATGCGAGGCCCCTTTAATCACGACTCCAGGCCGCCACTTTTGGTTCCGGTGCCTCCTCTGTCTTCAAAATGACCTCATCTGCGAGGCCGACAACCCCCCCCCCCCCCTCCCCCCTCCCCCCTTTTACAGTTATGCGATGAACGAGGGAACAGGAACAGGGGAGAGCAGTGGAGTGAGAGATAGGAGCCGTGTTTGCGGGGGGGGTCACACCCCTGGCCTAAAAAGGTAAAGCAGAATGCCCGTGGTAGCTGGCAGCTCTAAGAATAGCCCGGGACCCTGTCGCCTGGCTCAGAAATAGTCTGGTGTGAAAGACATGTACCCAGGGTCTGGGTCCGCACCGTTCGATTGCATGCGCACACACTTGGAGAACGGGTGTGCACCGCTTCAACCAATGGACGGGGCGAGCTCCTTCACCCAGCTGAGTTGTTTGCTGCCCCTCGCGTCGCGCCGACGCGGACAAAAGCCGCCGGCGAGCTCGACCGAGGCCCCTCTCTGCTGAATGACTTCATGTAATAGTGAGGCGCCCTCCCCTCTGCTCCTTCTCTCTCCCGCCCCTCCCTCGTCCCCCCCCCCGGGGTGGATCTAATTCTATCAGGGCCGGAGGCAACCTTCCAGGCCCTCTCTCGCTCTCTCTCCCTCGCTCTCTCTCTCCCACCCCCCCCCCCCCCCACACACACACACCTCCCTGACCCGAAGGCGAAAAAAGGCCTAGAAGCTCCCCTGCCCCGGCTCGGTCTCCGTGTTTCCTCCGTCTGTCTACCCACCCGAAGACCTCCGCCCAACCGGAACCGAAGCGGACCTGCCCTCTGGACCTGCCCTCTGTGGAGCCCGCCGCTTGAAGGGATACATAACCTCCCTTTTGGGAAAAGGAGGAATTGAAACAGGGGTGAAGGAGAAAGAAGGAGGAAGATGGAAGGATAGGAGGCGAGTCAGTGGTGGGTTGGGTCGGAAAGGCAGTGCCCCACGCCCCGGGACGTCCGCCGTCCTCTGGATGTATTAATGCGTTGGATTTACCCAGGATACACGGGAGCGTGCAGAGTTGACGAGAACATCATTTTTTTCTTTTTCCACCTATGTCGCTGACACAAAGGAGTTATAGGTGGAGTACAATTTTTTGTTTTGCGCAATGACCGAGACAGTGGAAGGTAAAGTTCACAGCACTCTCGACATGCCAAAAACATTTCCCATTCTCTGGTATTATAATCTTCTTTAAACTGTCCCCCCCCCCCATCAAACAAGTACACCGAAATGCTCGGCAGAGGACTTCCAATGTTTGAAGTCTCGCTATTTCTGATTGATGACATCCAAAAATATGCAGCGATATCACGTATCCACTAACTAGGCAGCCTGAAGCAATGTAGCTGAAGGACTAGTTCACAGCGATCAGCGCTGGTCTGCCTGCTGCACTGCAACACACGGCTGTGTTTACATACTTAAATCACTTTTTTTTTTTTTTGCCATTTTTCAACGCAGGCCATATTAAAACATTGGATCCCATCCCATCATACCTTTCATAGTACAACCTAAGAACTCTACACTGCTGCAGCGTGTCAATGTGCTTGAATGCGTTCCGATGGGAGAAACGTTCAAGCCTTCAAAAAGCGTATTGAATCGCTTAAAAAACCCTACAAACTCTCAATATTTGTCTGATAGTCCGAATATATACAGAATTTTTTATTTATTTTTTTTATCAGGTTTTCACGTTTTTGTTGGATTTTGCACCTCCGCAAATCAGCTCTTTTGCCTATATTCATGCTCACATAAGAAACAGGAAGTTGCACACACTTCATTGTTATTATTATTTTTTGCCCCAAAGTTGAAGGCGCTGGTGATATTACTCATAAAAACAAGTTCAAAAATATTTATAAAGCAAGTTTCCTGTTTTGGAAAAGGAGATTAAGCATGTTTTTTGTATATCTATTTAGTTATTTATTTATTTAAAGGATTAAACATTTGCCCCGCCCCTAGTAACCAGGATTGCCGTATGATCATTGATATTTTCCTCGGCCACTGCAGCTCCCGTACAGATGACATCAGCATATGGTGGTGTGATCCGATCGTTATATTCCCAACACGGTGACTTTCCTCCCAAAAGTCACCGTTCCGGCTGTTCTTAGTTCGTCTTTGTTGAGGCATGAAGGAACTTATTTTTCCAGCGCCAGTCCAACGACTGTTCTGACATAAACCGTCATGGATACCTACTCACAGCAACCACACAAAAGTAATATCCATAGTCTTCATATTTTATTCCGAACAGGGATGGTTCAAGGTAAAGAAATGGTCAACGCACCATGGTCCTGGATCCAGGATTCGAGATTCAAGATTCAAGAAGTTCATTTGTCACATACATACGTTCATACATGTATGCATGATGTTTGTCAACAAAAAAGTATAGAAGATGTGCTGGTGGTTCCATTTCATACGCAGTTAAGTACAGGAGTTTCTGGCTTGAGGACATTGCTCGGCCAGTGACGTCTGTTGGTCAAGAGGTATGTTTTATACCGCCAAGATGCTTCGAGCTGTGTTAGCTTATCAGTTTGGGGATTTTGCTGCAAATACGATGCACAGAAAAGTGCTTTTCATTGACCAAATACAAGTGAGGAACAGGGGTGAGTTCAGCCAATGAGTTCATAGTCTCATAGATTTGGTTAGATATTATTTTGATAGTAATCACCCTGTTTTCTGCGAGCTGAATGAATGTATAAAAATATATGTATATAGAAAAATATATAGCCAACATATTTAGTGATATATTCGCAAAGACAAATTACATTTTGTTCATTCCTTCCATATATTCAGATGTATTTATTGTACATAACACTGTATTCTTCAATATATCTACTAATAATCTATCAATCTGTCTAACAAAGGACCACTGTTCTTCACTTAGATTATTATTATTATTATTATTATTATTATTATTATTATTATTATTATTATTATTATATAAATTATTTATTTATTTGCAATAGAAATCTAGCAAATCTAGAAGCACATGACACAAGTTTGATTCCCTCTTGGCATTTTTGGGTTTGTTACGATCAGGTTATGATATGAATGTTCCCTCTAGTGGTCGAAAAGACACCGACAGTGCAAGTTCAAATTGGCTTATCCCAACCGTACACTGTAGATAAACCACAGAAAAAAATGGAATGAGTCTGGGACGTTACCCGTTGGATTCTGAAGAGGCTAATTGAAGCCTCAGGTTTGGTGCTTATGCTGGCCGCCATCTCGGCACGAAACGAACCCAGACTGTCTTTGGGCGGCTGGGGGTCTTGATGTGTTGAGTTGGGGAATGAAACCACCAGACAATTTCAGGATGGAAGAAACAAGCCCATCTTGAGCACAAACTGACCCGTAGGTCAAGGCGATCCCCTCAAATATACCTCTATGTATCCTCTTTATGGAACAACAAAAAGAAAGAAAATGAGTAAAAAAATCATTTTCAGAATTACAATCAAGACACCCATTAGAAGAAGTGGAAGGAAGGGTTGAGGGATGGATTCTATAACTGCATATGGAATGCATGTAACGTATGGAATATTCATTATTTTCATTGCACTTAACTATTTAGAGCTGACGGAAGAATTAACAATCCATGCAGTCCCTGTCTCACCAACCACTTGTCCAAATTCAATGCCATGTCCATTTTGTGATTTTGCCGGCGCAAATGGCCGCGCACACACACACACACACACACACACACACACACACACACACACACACACCTAAAAACAGCAATCTGTAATTCAGCTCCATCTTTATTTACTTTTGGCAAAGTCACGTGAACAAAATAGGCAAGTCTCTTTTTTGCATCAGACGCGGTAATGTAGGTCATAGATCTGTGGGGGTGAATTTGTGTGCGTGAATTTGGCGTATGCCTCGTGTGTGTTGGTGTGATTTTGTGCCTGTGTTCAGTATGCGTGTTTCTCTCTGTGTGTCTGTCCATGTTAAGCGTGCACTGTGTACAGTATGTGGGTGTGTGTGTGTGTGTGTGTGTGTGTGTGTGTGTGTGTGTGTGTGTGTGTGTGTGTGTGTGTGTTGCTAAGCCACCTGACTCAGCTGTAACTGAGCACCCCTCGGTTTCTCCTCACATTGAACCAGCGGATGAGACGCAACAGGTGGAGCGTTCCTCTGCCTCCGTCACCGTACTCTGGTACACACGCACGTTATCATACGATTTAGTCAGCCAAATTTGTGTTTAGTACGCTAACCCTACTACGCTCAAATAGCCTGTGAAGAGTACCTGGATGACATACAACATACTACAGGCATTGTGATTGTGGTTTGTGTAATATCTATTAATTGAACAACACAGTGCTGAGTTCTATCACAACTGCAGGCTACTCACAACAGTGTATTGTAGTAGTAGTAGGGGGCTCATGTACTGTAGGCATCAGGTTGAGAGAGACCAGCCTGGGTTTCTCCACAGTCTCAGGACCATTTACGCGGACACCCGGCTGGGACAGTTTAAAGAAACAACTTACTGAAGTCAACAGTTTAAGATGTTGTTCTTGGTTTTTTTCTTCATATTACCCAGACTCAAACGAGAATGTGATTTAACTCTCGTGTGTCCAGTGCCGAGATAGCGATGGGCTGCATACTAACCTTTAAACACCAGCAGTCACGCCTTGCCACAAACCCGCCTTCGTAGTTCTGCTTTTTTGTTTTTGTTTTTGTATGTACTTTGTATGTGGATGAATGACAAATAAACAAACTTGAACTTGAACATGAACGAGCTGTGTTGGCTCAGTGCAAGGCCGCAGAGGCAAACAACTCGCCTTGCTCCAGTGAAATGGGAGAAATACACCTTCCGGCATCTCAAAAGATGAGTTTTTGAGGCGATACATCATGATGAGTCATGATGACGAGTGCAAATAAAAACATGATTGTTCCTTTAAATGTGGCTTCATTGTGAACTATTGCTGACACTTTTATCCATCTGCTGGGCGCGGCTGTGAGGTGGGTTGGGTCAGGTACAGGAAGCAATGGCTCACATCAGAATATTACCGTCAACACAAATCGGCGGACGGAACTGGCAACCCGACAGCACCAACACATTGAGTTTCACAGGCGCATTCAGGACTGATAGTGGTCTGGTGTTACCAGCCATAGTTCATCGTATTTTAGGTGAAGGATAGTTTGCATAGGCCTTCTAATCTCACTTTGATATCCAGCGAGCACTGCATTATCTATTATGATATGAGATACATTTAAGGCTTCAGTGTTTTCATATTGTGTGTGTTTCAAAGTAAAACATTGGATTCAGCTACCTGCTGAGTTCGCTCAATGTCGGTCCGTCTCAATATAAACTGCATAATGAAACAAGCATACATGCATGCAGGATATGTATGAATAAAAGAGAATGCTGCCATTCAACTTTTTTTCCATACAGTATTGATTTATACATATTTAAACAGGATGTACTGTATACAGCATCATGCACACATAGATGTTGATATCTGATGAGATCAAACATTAAACTCTCAAGGCATTTGATTCGATTGGCCTTTTTATTTTTAACCCATGAAGCATATCAAGGCAGTGGAAAAAACATCTTCAAAAGCGCGTGTCTCCTCTCCTCAGTTCGATCGTCTACCACCACCACAACCATGGTCATCGACCATGGTAAGAATGTTGATGCTGGCTCGCCGGCTGCACGTGTGCCCAGGAAGACCTTCACGGACGACCTCCACTCCACCTTCAGCTCTCCGTTAGCCTGGATCTTGGTGCTGGCCCTCCTCGTCACCTGGACCTGTGTCTTCGTCATAATGTTCGATCTGATGGACTACAAGACCGTCTCAGGTGAGGAGAGATAGTTGTGGGTCATGAAGGACATATCTTGACTGTTGCTCAAAAAAAAGCAAAAACCTGCATTTATTGGATATTGTGTATTTTTGCCATGCTGTTTTGTCCTCCTTTTTCATTAAGTATGTTCCCGACTTCACTTCTTTCATACAATAGAGCCGACTGCATCTGAATCCTGTGGGGCCTTTTTGCAGTCCTCAAGTCATTTTACATGAAGTGTGATTTTTTTCCCCCCAAAACGTCATTGAAACGTGCAACCTACGGGTTTATTTCATATGCATTAACGTCGACGTTCCCTTGTGAAAAGATGGGCCCGACCAATCCACATCACATGAAATGGTGCATCAACGAAACAAACTCTATAATCAACAAAAATTGTAAACGTATACGGAAAAGATATGGAAATATTGCCAAAATCTCATTCAATTCACTTAATAATAGTCTTAAATTATGCAATTGCGCATTTAGCCTCATGGTGTGCTAGCGCTACTGATAGTGGGCATGTATTGCGTTCTTGTGCTTTTTACTGTGCTGCAAAACTTTCTTGGAATTATAACTCAAGTCCTAAATTTGCATCGCCACAGATCTTAGTTACTTTGTTGCTTAACTTACACATGCTTTTTTGGTATTACAGTAGAAACCGCTTCTAATGATCAAGGTTACAGTGATTACATAATATATATAATCCATATAAGTGACGACTTATAGGGATCAAAAAGCTTGGGACAGAATCTTTCCTATACAAATGCTGTTTAAATAATTTGCTTATAGTAATCAAGTTGTTCGCTAACAGTGGTTTTTTTTATATACATGAAAAAATTTGGGGGGAAAAAAGTAAAACTATAGTAATTCTCTTTTTTTTACTTAACTCCCGTGATACTTTGCCTTGCAGCACTATGCCAGGGCTTGCCGGTGCTATAACCATGTCAGGATTTTGCATAGCACTGACACAGACCCCCCCAAGGATTTAGTTACAATTTTACATTTTCATTAAACATTTGAAATCCTCTCTGACAATTATTTTATGTTTAAAATGTATTTAAGACTGATTATTCATAAAACAGGTGGTGTAGGGCAGTGGCGTAAATGCGCAATGGAGAGAAGAAGAATCTTTAATTATCACACAACACACCACACTACAACACATGCACACACACACACACACACACACACATGCACATGCTTTGGATGGTGTCCGGTGAAATGAGGCCTCTGCATTCAACCCATCCTGGCTTGTCCTTCCTCCGGGGGCACAGCCAGGAGCAGTGGGCAGCATTCGTGGACGCGCCCGGGGACCTGGTGATGAGTGTCCGTCGCTGGTCAGACGATGATGTGTGCATGTTTTTGGTGGGGGTCCTTACTGACGTGAGGTGGAGGAAACCCCATGTGAGCACGGGGAGAACATGCAAACTCCACACAGAAAGGCTCCTATTTGGGAGATAACCCGCCCGGAGCACGGTGCCAACAGCGCCCCAGGCGGGAATCGAACCCGGGACCTTCTTGCTGTGAGGCAGCAGTGCAAGTCACCATTATTTTCCTCCGTTTCCTAATTGACCAAAACAAAAAGCCCTGTGCATCGCTTGTCATTGATAACATTGCCATTGACCCAACCAGATGGTAATCTGCATGAGAAACAAAGAAAAAGAAAAAAAATGTGGTTAGAAAAATCATCCGCTTATATTGATCAATTTGACCCAGACAGAGATGATCAGTATAAGAAGTTTCCACTGTAATTTAAAATTGTATTTAACAGAACATAATCTCTTTTGTTGCAAAGGGGTTTTGGCCCCGGCTTTTTCTGTCTATCTGTCTATCTGCAAACAAAATATGAGGTCAAATACGGTCTAGATGTTGAGATTCTTTTAGATTTTATTTGCTTTGCCTATTGTACAGTGTTAATACGCAATTCTTATTGTCAACTGCAGTAAGTTACTCCCCTACTGTGTGCTATATTCAAAGTATAGGTTAGGGTGGGAGTTAGGTTCAAATCTTAATTAATGACACCATTCTCAACGTTAATGTATGAACTGCATGAAAATTAAACATTCGCTACTTTTTGACCCAGGCATTATTAAAACGTTGGTTCCTGTCGCTTTGCGCTTGAGAAACTTACCACTCTGCTGCAGCTTCTCACTGTAATCAAATGCAGTCCAAAGGAGCAAACGTTTACGACTTAACACGTTGAATCTCCTTTTGAAAAACTTTTACAGAGGAAAATGGCAAAATAACCATATACTGTATGTAATCTACATTGTTCGTTTATAAAGACAATGTATGGTAAGTATTTACATTACATTACTGTAATTATTATTTCTGTCCTAGTGGTCCTATTGGTCCATTTTGTCCATTTCCCAAAACGCCCAAAGCAGAACACACAGATTATTATCATTATTACTGTTATTATTATTATTATTATTATTATTATTATTATTATTAGGGGTCCAACACGAAGGGGCCGGAGCCCTATTATTTTTGTTCAGAACGAAATGGAAGTGGAAGTGTGAAGTGTCTTGCGTTCAGAATCCATCGAACCCACAGACATGGCACACAAGAGCTTAAGTTCCAAATGAATGGTGTACTACAACCGCTGCACTTCACAGTCAAAACCAATTGTGTTGTCATTATAACATAAGGGTGTATTCCATTCCTGACACGGCTATCGAGCTGGCTGCTCTGTTTACCGAGCAGACTGGAATGGAGACTCCGGTAAGAGTGTGCATATACAGTATGTTAATAATGACACGTGTACAGCTACGAACATTGTTGGGACACATTGTTCCTCAGACATAGAATATCTGGCTTCGAAACGCAGACCCTTCTTTATCACATCTCACTGGAAATAAATTAGTTTGAAAAAGGAGGATGCAGGGAAGAGTTAAAGTGGAAAAACACACATTTGGCAAGGCAGTTACATACATTTGTATTAGTCCTTAGATATTAAGCCAAATTACAAATTGATGGTAGTCTACAGTAAACATTATATTCCACAAACAAAGCCAGATTTGTTGCCAGTATAACATAAGTGAGTATTCCATTACAGACAATTCATTTCATTGTCATCTTAAATTGTAGTTGATATTAAGCTCAATAAATTCTTCAGTATTGCAAAAAGGGCATGTACACGTTTCATCACACGAATTAACCTTGACCCTGTGCATTGCAGTTCATTACCTTTGCGAAAAAACATTTTTTGATAGCACTTTGTCACTCAATTGTTAGCGATGGAGGCACGTCATCACGCGCCATGGCTAAACAGACGTTCCATCGGTGCTCCTGATGCAGGCATTGACAAAACTCTAATCGACACCTTCAACAAAGAGTGAACTGAATGCACCTCCGTCCATCACAAAAGATAGCGGTTCAACTGGATTTGGAGACTGGAACTTACAACTCTATTCTTTGTTTTGTATGCAGAAAACAACCCTGATTCACTGTCTGCCAGTTGGTCCTCCTCATTCATGGTTAGCTACATAGGGGTGTTACCAGACTTGGATGCCTCTCAGTGGAGTCACAATGTGCACTGAAGTGTCATGGCAATTCACATCCAACTTGACTGACACTTTTCTATGAAGAAATAGCTGTATACAATTCCAATTTAGAACTTCATCGATGGTCTGATATTAAATTTGATTGTTACCAAAAACATTGCCTTTTACCGTCACAGGCACGACTTCCTTGAGATTGTCATTGACCAAAATCATGAGTCAACCACCTGGTGCCAAATGAGGGATCCAGCACAGCAATAGATACTTCACCCAGAGCAGCCAGTCCCTCTTGGTGTACCACGTTTGATAAAGATGTACAAGCCCAGGTGTTGGTCTCCATCACTCAGAAGCTGTCGCGTTTCTTCACATCAAAGCCTTGCGAAGTTTAGAAGATGCAAAATGATAGCCATCTTATTAGTGCGTGCGCAAAGTTTTGACGTCGACGCGATGGCGTCAACTGACAGCGTGAGGGCACTTCTGCAATCCACAAAGCACAGCTATTGAAATTACAGGTGTTTGAGAAGCATGTGTTGCATACCGCTGTTCTCTTATTGTTACCTCGATCAACAACACTCATTTTGAAACCCAACTTACTATTTTTGTAATTACCTCCATGAGGGCTGTGTCATTTGCTGCCAGCAAAGTTTCATTTCTTTGTAAATATGGACAAGAACAGTGCATTGCCGAAGAAAGCATCAACGGGAGAGTTGCTAGAAGGAAGCTTTTCCTACAACCTCAACACAAAATGAAGCTCCTACTGTATCTAAAAGAGAATGTTGAGAAACCTTTTGGAACAATGTGCTTTGGACTGACAAAACCAAAAATAAATGTTCTGGCCACAACCAAAGAAGCCATGTCTGAAGAAGAAAGCGTGAAGCACTTGTTGCCAACTGGCAAGCCTTGTGGTGGATCGATTATTCTCTTGGGTTGTGTGCCAACTGGGGGCACGGGAAATATTGTATGGGTGGAAGGACGATTTTTTTAAAATCAAATATCAAGAGATTCTAGAGGCTAGCGGAGATTCAGTCAAAACATTGATGTTGAGGAGAGGTTGGGTATTCCAGCAAGGCAATGACCTAAAGCATACCTCATGATCCAATCCAGCATACCTCAAAATGGAATGGCCATAACAGCCAACAGACTCGAATATCATCGAAAATCTGTGGAAAGATCTGCAACATGTGTTCTGCAAGGAGGAATGAGGTTAAATCCCAAAAGAAAGAAGTGAAAGACTCTTAGCTGGCTGAAGGAAGCATTTGTAAGCTCTTAAATCTGCCAAGAAGGATTTTTTAGATTTTTATACAGTGACAATTTGAAATAAAACATCATCTTGCTTTAAATTTTCAATGAAGGTGTCACGTTTGACTTTATATGCTTCGTAGTTCAGGTCAACTTTCGTTAACTTATACTTATACATATACAGTATATTCATTGGATCATGCATTTTGACATGGTGCGCCCAAACTTTTTCATTCCACTGTACCAAATGACTGGTGCTGCGATACCCATCTGCCAAGAAGGAGAAGTCTCGTTTGGCAATGTTGTTGTAGTTTCTACTGTCTGGCTTCCTTTACCAAAGGGAAATAGCAGAATGAAATATGACAACATTTTATATCAAGTCCTTCGAGTAATCGGTCTCAAGGCAAAAAAAACCCAGAAATAATGAGGAAAATTACTATTTAACAAAAAAAAGAATACTCATTACTTACTCTCTTTAAGTGAAATTAGTAACTTAAAAAAACCCCAGCAGCCTATCGATGATGCTCCAGCCCCCAGTATCATGTTCAATTTCTCACAGTTATTACAAACGAAACTTCATGAAAGTCGGTTCAGAATGAAGTGATTAGAGTTGTTACAGTTGATTTTGTAGAGAAGTCTGCATCTCTCAATACGCATTGTATTTGTTTACTAGTGGATCTTGACCGCTCCAATATGGAGCAAGCGAAGACGCATAGCGGTGACATACAGCAGCTCATTCACGATATGTGGTAAAGTGGCAGCAACATAGGTACCGTAAACCAATCATTGCGCTTCAGAGTAAAACACACCGCGCATCTGTCTTGTCTCTTATTTTCACTACAACTCTGCATCGAGATTTATGGAATTATTACTTTAAAAAGTAACAGCGGCAGTAAAACTGTATTTCACTATGATGGTTAAATTTTGCAATTAAACTGTGGTTCACATGCAAGCCGAACCGTGGGCGGCGACCCGTACGGATCACGGATCAACTACGTTTCGTTACACTACTAGTACCCTGTGTGCTAACAGCAAACTTTCTCACCTCACCTAAGGCAGAAAATTCAATTTTGCATTCCTAACTCCCACTTTATTTTGTCTCTTATACAGCTCCTTAATCCTTTCTTTTCTAACAGTTCACACAAGCAAGGTGGATTTTTTTCATCCACCTCGCCCCCTTCTCTTCTCTACTCTTGTCTGCAGTTGAGTACTTTTCTGCTGTGCCGCTATGCTTACCAGATGACTCTCTTGTCCTACCAGGTTCCCGCTCCTCCCCTGGTGTGAGGAAAACTTTAAAGGAAACAGGGCGCCGAGGCAAGGCACCTTACTCTGCTTCTAACTCCCTGCATAGTGCTCTGGAGACCAGAACTATTACCAGCTAAAGGCTCGCTACTAATACTAATACTAATACTACTAATAGGACTAATACTAATACAAATACTAATTCACTAAAATGGACTGTTACACTGATGGCCATCTATGTAGCTCCCTAGAAAATTGACAAATGTAAACACTGGATTCTTACTTGATAGTGTACTGTAATAGTGTCTCTTATAGCATCTATATAGAGATCAATAAGTATCTCTTCTGTACCCCTATATTTGCATCTGGGACATAGATAAGGGTCTCAGAAAAGGGTACATCTCAACTCATTACTGAGTTGAGATGTACTACCATTGCACCATGCCAGCTGATTTTCCCTAATTGGTTGGACCTCTGGTTTGTTGTGCTCATTAGCAAATCCAGATGCATGACTCAAAATAGTCAGGAGGACATATTTTTTCAACCTGAAAGCTTGACCTTGGCGCACTTTTGGCACCTTCATGTTTGCACCCTGGTGCCCAATTCAATGTGTTCAACTGTGGAATGGTGAGTGCCTTCGGGAAAACTGTTGCACTTTTGTCCTATAATATGCTGCGACATATTTGAAGACAAACTGCCACAGATCATTTGTAGAATTGAGTGCTTGATCCAAAATACTGCAAGGCACGGAATGCCATTTGCAGTGGTCAATTTGGAGGTGGACCATTCCGCTGAACCTGTGTTTTGCGCGGGATCCCAGAAACGTTAAAGTGTTATCACCACCCAATCCCCACTGCTTTTTTCCATGTTTTTTGTCTTGTCATTTCCTGGATACAGAAAAACCAAACAAAAAAACAATTTTATTGTATAAAACAATCGAAAAACAGAAGCTCTTCCTTAATTCCTGAGCTGTGTTCAGGAAAAACAATAAAAATGACTATGAATGACTGCACAATGATCATGACTGAATTAAGAGAATGAATCTATACAAGTTTGTATGCACAGCTGTAAGCGTTCAAGCGTATGCCTATTACATTCCTCTGCCACGTTCCTGTACCCATCACTAGGAAGCCTCGCCAGGATCAGCTCTGACCCCATTAAGGCTGTGAATGATGCAGTGGAGGAATCTTCTAATCTGGTCAACAGCATACTAAGATTCGCAGCCAACCTTGTTGCTCCCGATGAGGATGAAGGTACCCACAAATCTAGGTCCTCACAAGCAACCAAATAACACACAAATATGTCCCGACTTTGATATATGTTTGAAATGCGCACACACACACACACACACACACACATACACACACACACACACACACACACACACACACACACACACACACACACACACACACACACACACACACACACACACACACACACACACACACACACACACGCACACACAGATAGAAATAATAAAATCAATTAAGAATTAACTTGCTTGTTTCTGTCGTGTGTGATGTAACTTCCTGTGGCAGTTTTGCCCACCACACGCCACCCTAGTGGCATATTCAGGGGCCTCCGGCACAGAGACACAGACGATGGGGTTTGAGAAAATGCAAGTTTATTGTGGAGAGGGGGCTTGATAGAACCTGCTCCGGAGCAGATGAACACATGTCATGATAAGGGCTCCTCTCCTGAGTGTGTGTGGGGATGGGGGTTTTACCTGTTGCTTGTTACACCAACAATGAGCAACAGGTGTACAGATACACTAATTCTCGGCCCAATTTCCTAGACCCAGGACCAGTGTGGTTGCTCAAACCACACCATCCCCACACCCAGTTCCAGACACAGAACATTCCTGAAGATGCTGTACTTATTAGATAATTTGTGCAGCTTAAGTATAAAGTTCAGTCGAACTTTGCGTTTCACAGTTAACTAGGGAAAGCTGAGATGGACGTGACGATCTTTTCCGCTCGTGAAATCAATCGGAAGACTCCCGCTCATGCAAAGGATTGCGAAATACTGTCGATCGCCCTGAGAATTATCTCCACAATCTACCACTTCATGTGCTTTTTAGATAACCGTTTTCTTTTTGACAGTCCAGTCCAGCTGACTGTCTATTCTCCCTGTTATTTCACTGGCAAGCAACTCAGAACACCATGGTACGGCTACCTCACAATGGTTGAGAATCTGTGCACGAGTAAACGAGTGGCTGGTGAAGGGAGTCTAAAATGTAGGTAAACGTAAAATCAATTTATCGGAAGACAGCGCAAGGCTTGGGGGCAAAAGTAGCCAGCTTTAAAGATAACCGTCTGTTAATATGTCAAATTGAATAGTTGTGTAAAATGGAATTGTGATAGTCACACACTGTATGTACTCAACAATCCAATTCCATTCCTTCATTTCTACAACAACTTGTGTATGTGAAATTTGTCAATGGGTTGATCAATTTTGTTATGCTGCTGCAGCACTCTTAAAGTTTGTCTGCTCTCTGTCTGTCCTCTAGGGAATTTATATGCAGTCAGGAAAAAAGGTAAGCGCTTTTGTGTTGCTGCAACCCGCTATAAAGATGTCTCTCATTAGATATCTGCAATGATTCATAGTTGGTGCTTTGTGCATGCATGCATGCAACAAATACATGCATACACAAAATGAAAAACATTAAAATGGAAAATCAAATTTAAATCATAATGAACCAATGCAGTTCCAGCATGTGGTGGTGTAGAAAATTAAAAGGGCATCTCCAGACATTAGGAATAGATTTCTGAGTTCAAAGGTGAAATAGTTTGTTTGTTTTGCACAATGCATTAATAAAGATGGCTGTCTTTATATTGATGATATTCTGTGCTTTCAGCGCTTTCAGCTTCAGCTTCACCGCAATTAAGCTGGCTTTTCAAAACTTGTAATTTTTGAGTTGCGTGAAAGTTGAATGTTTTGTTATGTTTTGTAAATTTGGATTTGGGTGGGTTAGTTTAAAATGTATGACACCATCCAGAATGTTGATGTGTGTGTAAGACCTACTTATTTTGTAGGAAAAAAATGTAATTACTGTACTAGTTACAAGTAATTCATTCTATGTAATTCAGTGATGCTACATAGATAAGCACAGCCGTAGGTCAGAGGTGTGTAGTAAGCAGTAACTCAGTTACATGTTAAAATTAAATTGTATATTATTATATATAAAATAAATTGTAGATTATATTGTATTTGTGTATGTGAAATAATGTCCTTTTCACTCAGTTTCATTTTGTCAGTCTCTCCTTGTTACATTTTAAAGACACTTTTTTTCATAGTTTGGTCACATATGGTATTTACTTCTTTCCCTCCATCAGGTTAGACCATTATCAGTGATGTCCCTGTTTTTTTAAACCTCTCAACAGCTTGAAACCACTCAGTTTGAACTGTAAAATCAATATCTGTGTTGCCCTGGTATTAGAATTTTAAAGATATTAACAGAACAAAACAGTGTCTCAAATGCAACAACTTTGAGAAACAGTTTGCCTCAATACTTGCTAAAGATGCAAGACTCGTAACAATTTGTTCGTAGTGAGCAAAGCTTTTAAATGACTCAGCAGTCGAGAATCACTCCAATTAATGTCAAAAAGGTGAAGGCATTTGGCCTAATCATATTGAATATGAATTTACAGTTAGATTTCCACCTTAATAAATCATTTTGGCAGAATTAAATGATTCTTGTTCCATGATTCCATGATTCACAACTCAAATCAACCAACTCTTCTGACTGCCTCTGACCAACTGATTCAAACGAACAAAAAGATGGAAATTTAAACAAATCTTTCACCTAAGTCAGTTTCAAAGAGCCGAATCTCCAAAAAGAATGACGCTAAAACTCTATTACTCGTGTTGATTGTAAAACTGCTTTCCCTTATAAGCCAGTTAAAATCTTTAGGAATTAACAGTACATAAGTAATTAACATTTTTTACATAATAGGTTTTGAGTGCCCTACCGACCTGAGCCATAATTAAACATCAGAGTTTTCTGATTAGCTTGTCATAGCCTGGATTGCACCTGAAACTTAACCTATGAACCATCTTAAAGATTCAGGATGGTTGGAGGAGGAGGAGGAGACACGAGAAGTGAAGATTAAAAAAGGCAAAGGTATTACTTCCCAAATCCTGTTTCTGCTCAGCTGGTCTAACAGAGATGACTTATAATAGAGGGCCGCATATGGATCGACCTTAAGCCCCTGACACTTTAATGATTAACAATTAAAGGAGGGTAATTAAGACAACATTCTAGAAGAAATTAAAAATGGTGTTCCGATTTACATGTGAAATTAACAACATTTGCCGTGACTTGTTTGAATGTGTATCTTTCTTTGAATGCTTGTTAGTGCCAGTAACATTGCCACCGACATGCCATTATGCTAACTAATGCTGCTGAACAATTAGTTCTGACGGACAACTATTCGATTTACTTTAAAATTGTCTTTTTTAAATTTCCACCTTTTAAGTTTGGCGCCTGGGCTCTAATTCTCATCCGTCCCGACGACGTGTACAGCAAACATATACAGTACATAATTAATGAGCTAGAAATATAGGAGTGACGAGCTCTCATCCCCCCATTGGATAGAAGGGTAGAGCTCAACAGGTGGATGTCGTGGAGGTGGAGGGAATACAGCAAGCAAACAGGCATCAAAGCTGGTAGGTTAGGAGGGATTGGCTGCTGAATTTGGCTGCTGAATTTGGCTGTGTGGCGCTGCCAAGTTGTCTGACAGAACTAGCCCTGCAAACTATGCATAATTTAACTACTAAATGTTTCATAGCTTCCTAAAATGTTTATCATGTTCCATTATGTTATATCTATCTATCTATCTATCTATCTATCTATCTATCTATCTATCTATCTATCTATCTATCTATCTATCTATCTATCTATCTATCTATCTATCTATCTATCTATCTATCTATCTATCTATCTATCTATCTATCTATCTATCTAACTATCTATCTATCTATCTGTCTATCCATCTATGTTGCTGCTCTAATAAAACAAAACATTTTTTCCACATTTTAGGGGAATTTCTACCATCCCGTAGTAAAGGTGTGTATCCATTGTTTGGCATGGTTCTCTTTTGGTCCTCATTTTGATAAAAAAAAAACAAACAAAAAAAAAAACGACGTAGTGCCTCGGCTTGACATTCTGCCTTGACACGAGACACTTTTTTAATGATTCTGCCACATAATTATATGATGTCTTCTATAGATTACAACTAGCTATGGATAATTGTTCACGTTGCATTTCAAAATGATCACTCATCAGTAGTCTAACTAGAGAGATTCCACTCAGAATTCAAGTTACATCTCAGAACTCTGAATTTATTTTGAGAATTCTAACCTTTTTCTCATAATTCTGAGATAATCCTCTTCTGTAAATTACAGTTATAGGGATGCAAGCCAAGAAGGAACTGCCAGCAATCGAAGTGGTGGAGGAGGAAGAGGAGGAGGAGGAAGAGGCTGCTGAGGTAGAGGAGGGAGAGACAAGCGATGCTGCAGAGGAAGGAGCCAAAGAAGAAGAGGAGGAGGAGGAGGAGGAGGAGGAGGAGGAGGAGGAGGAGGAGGAAGAATACTATGAGGAGGAAGAATACTATGAAGAGGAGGAAGAGTATGAGGAGGGGGAGGAATATGAGGAAGAGTATGAGGAGGAGGAAGAGTATGAGGAGGATGAAGAGTATGAGGAGGAGGAGGAACTGGAGGAAGAGGAAGAGGAGGATGCATTGGGGGAGGAGGAGGGATTGGAAGAAGAGGAGGAGGGAGAGGAGGGCTTGGGGAAAGAGGAGGAAGAATTGGATGAAGAAAAGGAGGGGGAGGAGGAATTGAAGGAAGAGGAGGAGGAAGAGGAGGTAGAGGGATTGGAAGAAGAGGAGGGGGGATTGAAGGAAGAGAAGGAAGACATAACAGCGAGGCCCGAAGGGGCAGATGATGATGACGACGATGATGAGACAGAGGCCGGAGAAGAAGATGATGGCAGGGACGTCCATGAGGCAGACGAAGAGGAATCCGACGTCAGCATCTCTCCTTCCGCAGGGGCTAAGGAAGAAAACGGCGAAGAGGACAAAGATTATGATGGTGGGGAAGATGAAGAGGAAATGGCCACTCTCACAGAAGGGGACGAGGGAGATGAAAGTGAAGATGACGCTGA